>NC_135618.1:17297882-17475382 GCF_053574225.1 Canis aureus | reverse complement strand
AATAAATTAAATGCTAGTTAAAGTATTTAGGGAGCTCATTTAAAGTGTTTCATTAATAAGGAGTTTCCCCATCCCATCTTTATTGTTTTAAAATTACTAACTTTATACTGGAGTAGGAAACAAGATGGCTGCCAGAGAAGAATTGGGTGAATAACCGTATTTTCTTAATTACTTTTTTGTCCCTTGTGAGAGTTTTATTTTTTAAAGGAGATTTCTATGATTTTTTTTTTTTTTACCTGTGAAAATAGGTATCTTAATGCTGTAGAAATTTGGAAGAAAGTATTTGATAACAGGTTCACCATTTATAGGCTGCTCTTACAGAATTCGCTTGCATTTTTTTCCTGTTTTCCTCAGAATACATATGTAAGTGTCCCTGACACTCTTTTCCAAGTTTTTTTCTGGAGCTATAATTTCCATAGTTAATGCAAGAAAAAAAATTCATTCCCTCTTGTATAGTCCTTCATAGAAAAACATGTAAATCATAATTTATGACAAAATGGTCTGAATTTGTCTCTCACATGTATTGAGTGCTTATTATTATTTGCCAGCCATTGTACTAGGCCCATTCACATACTTTCTTTTTGAGGTCAATTTTCAAGGAATTGTCACACTTACGAATTTATATGCATGATATGCACAATGCCAGTCTGCTTAAGCTTGAATCAGAAAAGTTCAAGAACTCAGACCAACACTGATCTCTCCTAATGCAGAGCTTTTGGAAGAAAATGGGATTATTTCGAAGCCAACCCAGAAAGACAATGGGAGTTTTATATCGAAACAGACCTAAAGACATGTTTATAGATGAAACCATATATTTTGTTTTAATGCTTAAATTATATTTCATGTGTTTGAAATTAGTTTCTTTTGCATCTAAGCTATTTTTTTTTTTTTTTGTCTTTTTCAAAGTAGAAGTTCCTTGAGACTAGAGTCTTTATGCAATTAAAAGACATCCTGACTTTGAGGACATTATGCTTGATCCAGATAATTTAAAAGTAATGATGAGTTCTGAGCTTGGAGCCTGTTCATATCCATGTCTAAGAGCTGTGGATCAGTAGGAAAGATTGGGTAAGAGGAAACTGAATGGGTGTGGGGAATTGGGGAGTAGCATACAGGCAAGGATATGGTGGAGAGAAATGTTGCCTTTGACAATGAGCGCTGGTTCCTCCTTGTTATTCATGGCAGCTTTCCAGCAGAGGGGGTCTCTAAACTGAAGGGCAGGGGAAGGTCTTCAGATGTATAGAGGGACCAGATTGGAAATTCAAGATAACTATGAAGGTTCACACCTTTGAAAACAATGTGGCAGATACACCAGATTTATTCAGAGAGGGCATTTTTACCATTGAACCAAGCGTAGGTTAAACAGGAAGCAGTGATCCTAAATAGGACCTGGGCTTGGACTTTGGGTAACAAATGTCTCTGGAACCACAGCCTAGATAGATCAAGTGTCAGCAAGCGGGAGAACCTGATCACAATAGAGAGTTGCAGATTGACTTGTGTGGTTGTGGCTAAGAGCTGAAAGTCAATGATAATAATTGAGTCACTTTATCTTAAGGATCGGGGATAATCAACCTAAAAGACAAAGGAGTTGCCTTTATCATTTATCAACCACATCTTGAAACCAGAGGACAGACCTGCTTAGGGTTCCTGCATTAGGCAACTACAAAGAAAAATGTAGCATTTTCACAAATCCTGAAGATACATATGTGTACGATGAACCTTCCACAGTTAATATGAGTAGATTGACCACCATGGGGAGAGAGAATAAAATCAAGTGACAATAGAATGCATTTTGGCTGTGCTCATTGGCCACGGCCAGTGGTCAGGCAGCAGATGTGGTCTTTATGTTACCAGCAAAGGCTTTGAAACCTCTCCTGGATCACCTCCCACCCTCGTGGCTCCCTGAGCAATGCTGATAACAACTAGCTAAGTGTCTGCTGCTGCTGCTGCTGAAATTACCTCTTTGGTCTCACACAGAGCCATCCCAGTCCATGGAGAACAGCCAGCGTGTCTGTAGAGATGGCAACTTAGAGGCTGAATGCATCCTGTTGTATGTGGGGGTTGCATGATTCCATGAGAGGCCTTTCAGTGGGAGGGCTATCTGATGATAGTTGATGCTGCCAGTATCTTGGTAGATACTGGGAAGTTTTATCTTGAGGGGGACTATCAGAGGTTACCTTGTGAGCCATGGAAGTGTCTGGGTTTATGACAGCTAAAGACTTTGATACTGAATGCCTGGTTGTGGTCACTATATATGTACATATAATTATCATAACGTTCAGCTCTAGAATTGTGGGAAAACCAATATGCTGGGTATATGTCTATAGTATCTAAGTCATGGTGAGACTCTTTCCACATTAGTGTCAAATTAAAACTCTTTCTAGTGCATTAGCCCCAGAGCTGATCCATCCCTGATTGCTGAAGCTAAAAAGAACAAAACTGACTGTTTTCTAAAGCAGAGATGTTTGTTTTAAAACATTGGGGAATGTGGAATTGGGCTCAGAGGGCAGGGCTCCTCATGTCTCTTGGTACTCTATACTTGGCTTTTTTGCTTTAGAGGGGGAAGCTGAAAGTGGATGCTGAGTGAATACAGTGCACAGCTGAGTGGATTATTAGTAGATGGGTCATTGAGTACTTCCTATGTGCTAGGAACAGTACTAAGTTCTTGCATGCATGACCTAATTTCTTTCTCCCCACCATTTTTGAAGGAGATACTACTATTTCTGCATATTTTTCAGATGAATGAAGCCAATACTTAGAGTGGTGAAAAAAATTGCCTAATCTAGTAAGGAGCAGGGCTGGTTTTGACTCTGGCCACCTGACTCTAGGGCTCAGTTTCTTTACCTTGAGTATTTAGGTAATGAGAAATTTGGTGCCATACGTAATTGAAGGCATTAGGGTTAAAAATGCATTATAAACTATACTTAAGACTCTCGGAAGGCATAAAGACTTGTGACAGTAAAGCACTACCCCTTCCCCCAACTTAGGATACAAAGCTTGCCCTCCATGCTAAGTCCTCTCTACGTGGTAACTATGATAATGAATTTGGTTGCTGCATTCCTTTACACATTCTCTACATATATATTTATCCTTAAACAACGTACCTTGTTGTTTTGCACTGCTTTTAATTAGGCTCTGATATGAATATTTCTTTGGAAGTTGGAAAGAAGTTGCTTAGAGAGAAAATAGAAATCGTGGAACTCATCTCCTACGCGAGTGTGTCCTGTGACAGTAACCCGTTTTGCAGGTTTTTGGTGCTCTCTCGGGACTGTATTCAAGGGCTGAGCAATTTTGCCAGCATATTTTCAGGGAGAATGTTTTTGAACCACAAGTACATAAGACAGATCTTGAAAGAGTTGCCCTTTCTTGTAGCTGGGGGCAGAATCAAGTGTGCCCTCCCATCTGCACTGTGATTGTCAGAATGGCTAATTTTCTTTGATTCTACATTTTCTGGCATTTGGAAAATGTACCCCAAGAAGTTAAAATCCTCATCTTTGCTCGGTACTCTGTGGCAGCTGCCTGCCTGGTGGCTTCTGGTAGTTCCGTGAAACGTGTGGGCAGAAGAACAGAAGGGCTGGGGAAGGAAATAGAGTGACTGGAATAGCATTTGCCGGCAGAATGTTTGTAGCTGAAGGGGGAGCATATCCAGAGGACACTGTTAGGAATATTTTAAAATCACAGGTGCACTTCTGCTCCTTGCAATTTAAAGACACATTGCAAATGCAATTTGTATAACTGTTTCGCAGAGTGGCTACATGGCTTCCTTGTTTCTAAGTTGGGGTTCTTGTGAGCCCCTTGTCGGCAAAGGAGGGGATGAGTTGTGTCTACTTCTCCCAAGAGAGAATGAGTTTTAAAGCAGCACTCTTTCTCCAGCACTCAGGATAGAGCTTGTAGGAATTTAAGAAAGGTTCTTTGGGGAAGAAATGAATAAGTAGAAATATCATGTTTTCCAACTTGAGGCTAACCCAGTTGTGGTTAAAATTTTTACTTATGTCTGTTGGCCCCACTAATCTAGTTCAGCTCTGAGGTCAGACCTGTGCTAAAGATTGCTTTACCCATAGATGGATTCTGAGTATACTTTCAGATGGTGAAAGAAAATACTTTTCTGTGCCCACCTTCCAGTAATTTACAAAAATCTGAAATTCCACCCGAGAAGTTTTATTCTCGGCAATAAAAGGGAACCTCGTTTTGGTGGTTCAAAGTCCTAAAATTATTTATCCCATCAATAAACTTTTTTGAGTACTTACCCCAAAATATGCATATTTATCAACTTATAAATTATGTACGTACTATTGCATGAATTGTTAATACATAATAGAACCTATGCAAACATTTTAACTGGAGGAGACAAAAGCGAAATATAATATTTCATATAGTAATGATGCAAAATCCTTTGCTTTCATGAACACTATCATCATGACTGTGATTGAGTTATATCAATAATTTTTTATCAGCTTGGTTTAGTACTATATGATGTAGCTTGGTCTGGTTCTAAATTAAGCTTCTTTTAAAATCTTTTTTGATGTCTGTTATAGCTAGAAAGAATACTTCATCAAAGTATTTAGGCCTTGTGGCTACATTTATTAATTTGTGATATTCAGTTTTTAGTTTTCATCCACCATTATACAGGCATTCTTGTTGCTCCTTGGCAAGCAAATGTCCATCTTTCCTAGTGCTAATCAGTTGTCTTTGCAAACTAATTAGAAGAAACTAATTTTTAATATTTTAAACAAATTGATTTAAATTCCTTGGAGAGAGTTTTGTTCTGGAGGATTTTTAAACAGTTTATTCTGTTTTCAAGTTGTTAAACAGGTTATTCTATTTTCAAGTTGTTAAAAAGTATGAAGTAGGATGATATGGGAGATTTTTATAGGTGACAGACATATCATTTTCAATAGTAAAATCATATTAAAATGGAAATAATTCTAAATACCAATTTTTTTTTTTTTTTTTTTTTTTGAGAGAGAGCATGAGAGGATAGTGGGAAGGGGAGAGGGAGAGGAAGAGAGAGACTCTTAAGCAGGCTCCATGCTCAGTGTTGAGCCAATGTGGGACTTGATTTCATGACCCTGAGGTCATGACCTGAGCCAAAATCAAGAATTGGGTGCTTAGCCAACAGAGCCACCCAAGCACTTCTCTAAATACAAATTTTAAAATATTCTTTCCATGACCAAGTTTTAGTTTTAGTTTTTTGTTTTAAAACAGTATTTCTTGGGATCCCTGGGTGGCTCAGCGGTTTAGCGCCTGCCTTTGGTCCAGGGCACGATCCTGGAGTCCCAGGATCGAGTCCCACGTCGGGCTCTTAGCATGGAGCCTGCTTCTCCTTCTGCCTGTGTCTCTGCCTCTCTCTCTCTACGTCTATCATGAATAAATAAATAAAATCTTAAAAAAAAAAACAGTATTTCTTGTCCATGAAACATCAAGTTCAACCTTATAGGACAGATTAAGTATGTTTTCTTTTCTTAAAAAAGTCAGCAAATTCATACCTCTTGACTTTTTTGTAAAATAAAAATGCAAAAGTATGTATGAGTGTCATAAGACTTTCTAGTTGTTGGTCATGAGATAATCCACCAAACTGTGTGGTACAAAAGATTTTAATGGGCTTTTTCTATCTTATTGCAGGATAATTATAAACGTTTTGCTGTATTTTAAAGGTTTTATCGTTGTCACGGTTGTATTTAATCCTGTAGGACTTTGACACTTATCTTCACCTTTTTGCTGTAATAGCTTATTAATGATGCCAATGAAAAGTTTTTTTACATAAATTTTTGAACCTTCTCACCTATTTTGTAACAGCTTAGTTTAGTTTTAACTTTGTAATATAACACATAAATCTCCTTAAGCAAGCCTAAGTGAACTGAACAGTAGCACAGTAAACTAAGCAATATGACATACTCCTATGTACTTCTACATAATAGATTTCCTGTCCTTTCCTCAGGGTACTTTGTATACCTTATGTGACATATGACCACTTGAAAGGTAGGCTTATGGGAGAACTAGAACAATTTATATTCAATATTAGTAAATCTTTTGTTTTTTTTAACATAAAAATACATATGAAAGAAGAACTAATATTTTTCTTCCCTATGCCAATAAATACATTATATGTATCCCAGATTATCAACTGCCTACCTAACATTGATCCTGTTATAATGTAAATCGTCTTGGGTGATGGAAGTACTTGAAGAAATTATGTCCCTCAGTATGAATTAATTCAACTTTTTTGAAAATAAACTTCAATAGGGTGAGAACCTGAGTAAAGTAAATAGTGTTGGCCCTTGGTGGTGGTGGGTGGTTATTTGGAACTCAGGCAAGATGGAGTGTACCAAACTGTGAAGCTAGGAGAGTAAAACATACATTCTGAGATTTCTCAACAGTAAGTTCCTTCTTCTTACTTCTGTAACAATTCAGAGTTGTGGCACAGGGCAAAGCAGATACCCCAGTTGTCCTGTCATCTCATTTCAGAGAGCAGCTCTGTTGCAGGCCCACCAGAAGGAAAGGTGTTGGGCCAGGATGTGGCCCCCAGCTGCGGCCAAGGCATTTGGTCAGAGCAGAAGTGATCTGAACCCTAAAGATGGTATTGTTTCATGAATGGTCGGTTACCATCCCTTGGATTATGAATATAATCTGACACTCCTTCTGAGGTCTAAAAACCTAAGTGTTCAAATAGCTTTTCTAGACTATGTCATTTTCTAGTAGGAGAGATTGAGGTGGCTGTTTAGTTTAACTGTATTACAGTAAGGTCCCACACTAGGTGAGTGGCAAAATCACTATTTTCAAAGACTCTCCCAATCCTCTCATGAAAGGTACTGGGGTTGGTGACTTTCTTCTTATTATTCTGTCTTGAGCCTGGCAGCACAAGAAAGGGTTTTGTTCTCTTGACTATATTGATTTCTGGACTGGTAGGGTCATCATTCTCACCTCTTTCTTCCGTTTTCCTCTTGCTTACCTCTCCTATTACTCCCTGTTGAAATGCTACTACCACAAGACCCAGGAAGTCACTACCAGTAGTTGACATCTTTATGGTATTCACCATCATAAATGATCACCATCAAATAACCTAACTAGATCATGGCTCCTTTATACTTGATGCTGAGAGGAATAGGATGGGCATTTTATAATGACATTTTAGAGCATTTATGTCTTTAAACATCTATCTGTTCTCTGGAGAAAACATGTTCTCCCTTGCTGAGTAAAAATGCATCTATTTTCTGTAAATCCTGAATGCCACATCAGCTTATGTTACACTCCATGAGATGAAAAAAAACCCCTCAATGTAGCACATGGAAGATAAAGTCTTTACTCTGTTTGTGCTGAGTCTGATGCTGATGGATGAAAACTTATTAGAGGAATGTGCTCACCATGCTTGGAGACTTTGCTGTTAACAGTTTTCCATATCTCATTTTTCTGATATGAGTCTTATTTCAGAGAATGCAGATTAGATGATGAAAGATTGAGGAAAAAATCTACTGAAAAGAAAAAAAGGAACCCCCACCCCACATTGTGTATACTTTGTAGATTGATGTAACTCATAGGTGAAGAGGAACCCAAACCAGTACATTTTCAAGTCTTCCTCTACAGAATCCAAGTAAGCACCTCCAATTTCAGTAGCTCTACACCATTAAAAGCAGTCCATAAGACATAGAAATAAATTCTAGAAAATATTATTAACTGGGGTGTGCTCAGTCTCAGTGAAAATTCTGGATTATGGAACTTTAAATAAATATGTACCCAGTGTTTTAAAATATACCACTGGAGAAACCAGATGTCTAGCTCACTGAGTCATCAAGCCTAGACTCTAGAACTCAGGAGAACATGGAAAAGGCCTTACTGGCAGTGTGGAGACAAGCTTCCAGAAAGCATAGGTAAGGTACTTCATAGGAAGGCTTGGCATTTCTCACAGAACCTCATCTGGACCATTGCGTATAAAATAAAACACTTTATTAGAAACCTCAGAGACATACTGATGGATAATGAACAGCAATGAGAGGGTGGAGATGAAAAAGTATTAAGGGCCAATGTAAGTATGATAATTTGACATGACTTAATATAGAAAAAAGTGATCTTGTAAGGCATAATACAATTATTTCAGTGATGGTGATTTTGAATAAATAAAAATGGATTAAGTTATGACCAGTGCATTCTGTTTGGTAAAGCAGATAAGTGTGTAATGTATTTTTTCTAAATCCTTTCAGAAGAGAATAAGTAATAGTAATTTGCATGTGCTGAGCATTTACTGGGACATTGATCTGAAGGCTTTTTTGTGCATCATCTCATTAAATCCTCAGATTATCATTATGAAAAGTTACCATTGTTATCCTGATCTTATGGATGACGAAATTGAGGCAAAAGACATTTACTTGCCTTAGCTGGTGCAGGAGTGGACTCAGCCTCGGTCACCATGTTTAACCACCGTGCCTTACTTACCTCACTAAGGAAAATAAATATTGATGCTTAAACTCAAAATCTTAGTTGTCTGGAAATTTTTCTTGTATGGATTCCTAATGATGCAATATAAATGAGACATTTGTGCATATATTTAAATAGCTTTAATTACAACTAGGTTCCAATTATGTTACCTAGTATTTTCTGAGACTTTCTTAAGTGATAGATAAGAATGTTTTCACAATTAAAGCTTTGACTATTTTCTGTAAGTGGAGGTTTATATAGTGTGAAGGTAGCTTCAAGGTTGACAACTTGCTGTCATGATACTTAAGAGAATGTTGAATTTGTCCTAGAACTTTAGATTTACAAAATCATTAAGCCTTGTTTATGTTATTCCTTTGCTTTGCAAAAACATTTTTTTTAACAGACAGTACAAAGGTAAACTTTAGCTTTGCTCCTGTCAGAATTATCTAATTTCTAATTAGGGGAGCCTGATTTAATGAGATTTTCCTAAGTAGTTTGGATAAGCCTTGGATGACTGACTTTAAGTAAGTGATGTGGCTTTTTTTTTTTTTTAACTAGTTAATCATTTGTTGCTTTCATAATTGATCAGTCCAGCATTTCTCATAGAGCTGGGTAATTAGGCATTTGTTATAGACACTGTGGGACTATGAAATGAGGGATGAGAAAGGGGAGCCCAGAAGGGACGAAACAAGCCATGTGGTTCCTCACTCCTCTGCTGGCTTCGAAGAGGCAGGAAGGGTAGTTGCAGCAAGCATGGGCCTGCCCATGACAGTGCTTATTACCAGGCAAGAGTCCTGCTCACTACCTCTGCTAAATAGTGGAGCTTGTCCACACATTCGTGTTAGCAATTTGGTGAAGTCAGTGCTAATACTAGCTACCAGTGCAATTGCATTTCTCCACAGTCTCTTTTTTTTTTTTTTAAATGTTCACAGGACCATTAGAAATCACTAAAAACTAGGAAGGAGGAAACAGCCATCTGAAAATGTATTGGCCATCATATTGTTTTGAGATGATGAAAGCAACCACAGAGTAGTAGAATATCCTGGACGTCTCTAACAGTTCATCAGAATCGGTTAAGTCCAATGAAACGCTTGGAAAGATATCTGAGAAGAGGAAAACAAAATGCCAATCTTAGCTACCAAGTAGTTGGTTTAACCTCAGTTGTTTTGACTGAAATATCTATTAGTCATTTTCACAAATTTTAATAAATATTTCCAGAAAGTGACTATGCTGTGGGTTTTCTAACTCTTTACACATCCATGCAGTACACCAAATTCCAAAGGCAATGCCTTTAGGGAGAGCCTCGTTTGGCAGGTTGGAGAATTTACTTTGAACAGACAAAAGACAGCCCAGCACCAACTGCAATTCAGCCCTCACACGTATAAACACGTGCTCCCATAACCCATTTCTTTTAATGAGTAATGAATTACCTCCCCTGTTTTCCTGAACTTCAGCCTTTTTCCAAAGGGCTATGCAGAAAAGTGCATTGATGTGGAACAACCAGGTAAGATGAGACAGGCTGTTCAACCCATGTTATTAAAGAAATTGGTTCACCTTTTTGATTCTGTGTCATTGTAGTTTCAGCCATTCATTTGTTCAATAAGCAGTTTGGTATGTTCTGGGAAATAATGAATATTGATCATAAAATCGATCACTTATTAAGAAACAGACTAAGGGAAATTGTTTATCCAATCAATTGTAATTTTTGATTTGTTATTTATATTTTCCAATTTCATCCACCCCTCCCTGAGGCTCTCCTACTCTCAGGAACACTAAGGGAAAGGCATATAGACACTGGCTGGAACTTCTGAAAGAGTACAAAACCCAATACATTCGTTATAGATCACGTTGGCTGAAATGGCCCATAATAAAGGAGAATGTGATTGAGAACTGCAGACACATTGCCTCTTGCACCTGTGGCTATTGGGCTGAAACTTTATATAGTAATATGATTTTTGCTAAACAGGGTGTGTGCTTGCTGCTCATAATGTGTAAGCTAGCTGGGTCGTGCTTTGGAAGACAAAATAGTTGCACACAATTAAAATGTTTCTACAAGCTAACAAAGATTTTGAGCAAGCCTGGAAAAAGAGGTTCATTACTTGGGATATATATGGTATTTGTTTTACTTGAAGGGTTCTTATTTTTTTTAATGTTTTTGGTATACTGGAAATAAAATGCATCACTCTAGAATTTTTCTGAAGCTTTAACAGCAAAAATGTGCCCAGTTGAGGCAGGTTCAAAAGAATGAAGTGATGTAATGTGTAGATGGATCTTCTAGGAGTATAGAGGGTGGGGAGAAATCACACATTTCCTTCGAGATTCTGGGAAAAGGCACCACTGTCCTATTGCGCAAAATATTGATGCGTACTTTGATGAACCCTCTGGGGAAAAATTGAACGAGTCCTGCTATGAAACAGCAGACCAGATCACCATTCTAGATGTCCTTGTTAAAATGAGGAGTAAATCAGGGGCAACCTGAGAGCATATGTTTCTAGTTTCATTTTTCACTTATGTGGAAAACCAGGGCTTGAGACCGATGTATAAACTAATCTCATTCCTGGTAGAAGTGATTCCAACTTTTTGCCCTTTTCCCACAGTGCATCTAAGGTAGAGAAAATGTAACTGCATTCCCAAGTGGCTAATTAACTTTCTCTGGGATTTGTGAGCACCAGGTGAATATATTGCTCATGTTCATACTTCATTTGAAATGTGATTTTGAATATCCCTCTAGCTGGCTGCAGACACTGATGAAAATTGCCTCTCTCTTTCTCATTCTCCCTTCCCCTCCCAACCCTGTTTTCCAAGCCTTCAAGATCAGAGACCTTCATAGCGTGTGGTAGGTATAATTTCCAACCAGAGTTTCAAGTTTAGATGTTTAGTCCTTATCTTAATGGCTACAAAAGCGGAGAGTCCTTTGTTAAAGAACTAAAAGAACTGTCAATTTTATTTTACTAGTTGGACATCCCACTTGCATTTATTTTTAGACTTGACTCATCTTTTGTCTTTCACCTGCTTTTACCAGTTACCTTCAAAGTTTTCCTCTGTGAACTAGTTTTCAATTTAGCTAGTTCAAATGCCTTCTTATTGTAAACGTGCGTTCACTACAGGAACAAGGGACTACTAATAGGCAATGTGATAATCATCTTATGAACATTGGATCACAGTGAGTCCTTATGACCATCTCTTTAGAATGATTTCTTTTATTAAACTATTTTGTCGTCTTCTTTCCCTCTTGCTTGTTTTCCTCTCTTTTCTTTTACCCTCTCTCTCATGGAACAAATCATCACCTGTCTCTGGTATGTCCAATAACTCAGTGCTTTCTAGATCTCTCCCTTTTGCCTATAAACCATGAGTCTTCTTCTCCTCATAACCCTTGATGGCCAGTCCACCTATACTGTCCACCTTGCTTCTGCCCTGTGTGCCTCATTGTCCTCTTACTTCTGCTGTTATATCATATTTCTCTTTGCTCTCTGTTCTCTCTCCCTCCGTCCCTCTCATTACTCCAGCCCTAACTTGCACACATCCAGATTTTGTGTTTTCAGCCTTAACCTCTCCCTTGGGCTCTAGTGCTATGTGTCTGACTCTTTTCAGATTTTTATTAAGCCACATCCTCCCAGTTGTCCTGGTTGCACTAGTACTTCTGTAACTGCATGAAGAAAATTTCCTTCACTGAGATTCTTCTTGGGGACAATTCAGTTGATGCATGTTTGCAAGAAGTGCTTAGGTAAGTTCATCAAGGTAGGTGGTGAGCATGTCACAGGGCTGCGTGGGTAACAGTATGGCAGCTGAGCTCCTCTCTGAGATGGGCAGTTCCAGTTGGGAGCTGAGCTCTGAGCTTTTGTCTAGACATGGTCTTGCAGTGTTGGGCTATGCAATATCTGGAGTAGCATCCAGGTCAGAACTGTGTTGCTTTGTGTAATAAAGGACTGATACAGTTAAAATTCTTAGGGGAGAAGTCTAGAAGTGGGAAATAGATGCTATGTGGGAGCTTGAAGACAGAGAGAAAAGGCAGAGACAAATTCGATATAAATCTTGTGACAGGTGTGAGTGAAAAAGCTTAGGAGAAGGTATGTATATGTTTGGGGATCTTGAAGCTATTGGCTACCTTGCTGTGAAATGTAAGGAAAATCTCCACCGCTGTTTTCTTCATAAAATATTCAGTGAAGACTCCATTATGTGCTACTGGGTTTTGTTTTATTTTGAGACTGAATTCTTTGGAGACTTTCAATGGGTGCTGAGTCCTGTCGTTGGGTGGCAGGGGGTTTAAAAATGAAGCACCACTTGGGAGTGAAATGACTGGAAATAGAGAACAGCTACTCATACTTTACCCCACCCCGCTCACCCCTGTGACTAAAGACCATCACACCAGATTTATTTTCTTTCATCTGGAAATGTGTGCTGAAGTTGTATTAACTGTCTCCCCGCCACTTGGCTGCTTCTTGACCAATATAAACTTCATAAAACCTTGAGTTAGTTGTCTTAAAACACAACTCTGGTCGCACTAGAGAGAAAAAGGGTGGAATTGTTTCTGCAGAGGTGGCAAAAGGCTGGCTCCAGTTTGAGTGCAATTTTATTTGGCCTCAGCCAGACAGCACATTTTCCACTTTATTTTGAAGCTTTTGTGTATGTCATATTTGCTATCATTTCCTCCAGTCCCTGTTGTCTTACACCAGTCTGCCTCACTCACTTACATTGGTTATATGCCTCTGAAGTGAGTTGAGTCTACACTCTTAGACATGAACACCAGAGGGATTGAAGTTAGACAACATGAATTTGAATCTGGGTCAATAGCTGGCTCTGTGATCTTGGGCAAGTTCTAGGGGCAGCCTGAGCCTTTGTTCTGTTATAGATAAAATGGGAATAAAAATATTTCATCATAAGGTTGTGATGATTATATAAAATTCTATTAGCATGGAGTATACCCTTAAAATGGTAGTAATTAATTTTTATGTCATTCCCCTACACCAGAACCTTCACAATTTCCTATTACTTCCTAAGTGAAGAACCCAAACTTATCCTAGACTTTAAACCCTAATACCTTGACTCTGATGTGTCTTTTCTACTCTTCACCTCTCTCTCTACTCCTATGTACACTATATCCATCAACCTATTCACTGTTCTTCAGATCGGCCCCATTTATACCTGCTTCTGTGGTCTTGGTTTTGCCTTCCCCATCCATTTATATGCTCCCTTTCCAGATCTTCACCTGTCCTAAGTCTACTCACCTTTCAAGACCTACTCAAAATATTCCTTCATAAAGGGTTCCTTCTTCCCTACAGGTGGAAGTCTCCCTAGCCATTGCCAAAACCTACTGGTTATCTCAAAGCATAGATCACACCTGTCTTAAACCTTGAGAATTTAGTTTCTTATTTCCTGGATTGTCAGCTCTTTGGAACATGGATGGTTTGCTTCATCCTTGTAGTCATGATACCTGGCAGTCTGTAGGTCTCTGTCTCATTCCTTAAAAGGGTTCCCAAGTGTCTAATCTGTGTGGGGCTCCAGGTGTATGCCTGGCACTCAGCACAAATATATTGAATATAGAAATACACAGGTGAAAAAAATGTGTTCGTGAATGGATGGTAAGCCAGTGAAATTTGTGATGTCCTAACTCTTGATGCATTTTAGCGGTGGAATCAGACCAGTCATCTAAACACCTAAGGTGAGATGCCTGGGTGGCTCAGCAGTTGAGCGGCTGCCTTCGGCTCAGGGCATGATCCCAGTCCTGGGATCAAGTCCTGCATCAGGCTCCTGTGAGGAACCTGCCTCTCCCTCTGCCTATGTCTGCCTCTCTCTCTCTCTCTCTCTCTCTCTGTCTTTCATGAGTAAATAAATAAAATCCTAAAACACACACACACACACACACACACACACACACACACACACCTAAGGTATTCTATTTCTTAAAAAGTGCAAAAGGGATTCTTTGGAAATTTAGATTATTTTAACTAACTTTGGCCTCTAATCTTAGTTTATGATTTTTGCTTCTAGCTGCTGTTTTTAACTTCCCTCTCCTGTAAGTTCCCAAAGAATAGAACTCTTATGAGTCAGATTCTTGCTGTTTATTACCTTCATTCCAAATTTTTCTCATTCTTCTTTTCTAGCTGGCTCTCACTCTGGCTTAGTGTTGGTAAGTTTCCCTCCACTCTCTACTGTTAAGTGGCAATTTTAATTGATTAGTTCCTTAAATGAGAGGAAAATTATAACTCTCTAAAGACATGCATTTGTATATAATATACAAAGTACGTAGAGTCATATGCCTATCTCTTCAAAGGTTATTATATGTATTTGCTTTTAGCAAATATGCTACTTTTCTATTGTTTATTCCTTTAAGTTTCAGTATCCCAATAGATACTCCAGCACCGTTGAGCTGTGTCAGACTTTCTGTGCAATAAGGAAAGAGGAAAACCCCAGGGTACTTGGATGTTGTATGTACAGATGCATGGACATAGGAACAGGCACTCTGGCAGTTGAGCAGTAGATTCATGTAGACCTGAAACATCATTTGGGAAACTCTCCCAGTGGGCCAGGAGCAATGCTGGCAGTATGCCATTCTTGTGTGACAGTTCCAAATAGTCTTTGCTGCTCCCTCTGCTTTCTTCTTTTTTCTCCCACTACATTTATGAATGACTTTTCTCTCTATTCTCATTCTCTGTATCTCATGGTTTCTATATCTGTATGGCTTCTCATACTTCATAGCTTCACTTTTCATAGCTGCCCTTGTGTCTTTCAGTGTGTGTGACACATTAATGACTTTTTATAGATCTTTCCACATGACACCTTCAAATCTCCCAAGGTGAAGATCTGATTGACTAGTGTTCAGTGGATAATGACCCCATTGGTTAGAATTTTGCACAGTCACCGCATGGGCTATATCTATTCCTCAAGTGCCTGACTTTGGAGCAGATACTAGTTCCTGGTAAGGACATTTAGAATAAAGATTTCAGGAGTAAAGGCCTCAAAATACAAAGTAACCCATGAATAAGTAACTAGCTGTGGTTTTATTCAGAAGATTGCAGGTCTAATAGATTAGAAAATTAATTGGGTGAACAATTAATTCTGTACTTATTTTTGTTTAATTTAGAAAGTATTTAAAAATATTTGTTTATAGATTATGTCTATATAAGACAAGGTATTTTGGGGATTTTAATTCACCTGTGAAGTTGCTCACCATAGGTAATAATGTCTAATGATGCCTAGGATATCAAAGAATCATAAGGCTGAAAGGAGTCTCAAGTCATCTAGTCCAACAGTTCTCAAATGTGTTGATCTGAGGACCACTTTACAATCTTAAAAATTATTGAGGACCCCAAAAAGCTTGAGTTTATGTGAGTTGTATCTATCATTATTTATTGTATTAGATATTAAAGTCTAATGTTTACTCATTTAAAAATAATATTAATAAATACATTGTAAATAAATCATTTTTGTGAGAAACGATATATTTTATTAGTAAAAAGGGTACATCATTTTACTTATTTTTGTAAATCTCTTTAAGGTCTGGTTTAATGGATGATAGCTAGATTCTCACACTTGATTCTGCATTTAACCTGTTATGATATTACATGTGTTAAAAGACACCTGAGGCACATTCAAGGTTTCAAATGTTCATTTAAGCAAAAATCAAATCACACTGGCTAGCACCGACCCGGAAGTGGTTAGGAGCACTCTCTTGACAGGAGCTAGGGGCATGGTGTTTAATAGGGAAGATGCGTTTGGAAGTGAAGAAATTACTTGATTGGCTATAGCTTCAGTAATGGCCTTACTTGGGAAAACTGACTTGGCTCCTGGTGATTTGCTGTTCCTGTTTCCTCTTCACAGATTCAAATGCATGAACTGTGGCTTAGGTTTTGATCTCCTTACACAGGCTCTCAAGGCATTAGCACAACGTCAGTCTCATGACCTATCTTCATGTAGCTTCTGGACAACAGCACTGAATACTTGTGAGCAAATGAGAGTAAAATAGGCAGATGACATCTGAGTATAATTATGAAAAGATATTTGATCTCACAGATACCCTGAAAGGATTTCAGAGACCTCTAGGGTCCTTGGATCACATGTTAAAAACAATGAAAGAATCTCACAGAGAAGAAAACAAAGGCTCAGAGACTGGAACTGACATGCCCAGGGGTGTATAGTCGATGGCAGAGCTGGGGTTAGTACTCAGCTATCCTGTCTCTTCATTATATCAAGATTCAAGTCCCAAATAACCAACTTCGCCCACATTGTCACCCAGGAAGCTGATAGAATGCCAGGTCTCCACCTATTTCCTTCTGTGGAAACTTGGCTTCAGATAGTTAGCTGGGCCCTGGGAGATGAAAAGGGTTGGTTACACACCACCAGCAGGAGCACAAGCATTAGAACATAGGATCCAGGAGATCTCACCTTCTGGCTAGCCTGTGTGTGCTAAACCTTATGTACCAAAGGTCTATGACAGAGAAATAAACAAATTAGGACGTAAGAAGACATGACTGGTTCACACCAGTCCCTTCTCAGCATTTCTCAGGTTAGATCAGAGGGGGCAATTCCAGAAGCCCTGTTCTCCATTATTGCCTTTAATTTCCCCATGGCCCAAGACTAACATTGTCCGCTCCTTTGTTGTGCTCTTGGCAGAAAGCCATTCCCTCATGGTTAGACTTAATTGGAATCCAACCCAAAGGGGGATGGGACAGGCTGCCAAGTTCTGCCACTTCCCTGAGACAGTTCTTTGGGGAATATCTGTGTTCAGTTGATATAATGATGTAATACAAGGCTTATTGCATGGTACATAGTATTAAAGGAAGGATGCAGTTTAAAAATTCTTTAAAGTTGATTTTGAAGAAACAAAGTGCATTTTTAAATCAAATTTTCACTTGAACATATATATACGTATTTGTACATATATAATATATGGATGTGTGTGCTTGTCTTTGTGTGTATATGTGTGTATACATGTACATATGTCATAAACCATACATGTATATTTAAATCTCAAGTTAAATGGTCTCTAGATAATTATAGTAGTAAACACCCTGTTAGAGCAGGTGCATGTGCTTTTAGAGAAACATCTGAAAAATATTAAAATTGTTCAGTTTATTTGTTTATTTATTTATTTATTTATTTATTTATTTATTTATTTATTTAAAGATTTTATTTATTTATTCATGAGAGATACAGAGAGAGACAGAGAGAGGCAGAGACACAGGCAGAGGGAGAAGCAGGCTCCATACAGGGAGCCCGATGCAGGACTCAGTCCTGGAACTCCAGGATCACGCCCTGGGCCAAAGGCAGGCGCTAAACCACTGAGCCACCCAGGGATCCCCAATCATTCAGTTTTAAGCTTAGAATTTAAGCCATGAGGTTGCTACCCTTAGCCTCTAAATATATGAGTTTCAACACATAAGAACCTTCTGATTATCTGAATAAATGATTAATTTTTAGAAGTTTAGATTAAAAAAAATAAAATGCTATCTGTTTATCAGGTGGATTTTTTTTTTCCCATTTGAATGAAGAATTGCCATGTTATACAATTCTTATGCCTCCTGTGTGGGAATATAAGTATCCAGGTACATTTTCATCTTTAAGTATTTATGGTGTTGAGATTGTAGGTCATTAATCCCTGAGCTATGAGGTGGGATTATGCCCTCTTCCAAGGCAAGTTGGAGGAAATGACTGGCCAGTATTCTGTTATTCCATTTTCTATGTTGTCTGATTTTGCAGAATATTGTAATCTTCTCCAGATGAGTGCAGTTGCAGTCCTTTTTGCTTGACAGCCAAAGACAAAACACTAAGCTGTCCAGAAGATCGAGTACCATTTTATTCCTCTGTCGACATTCCTGATGTTACGGGCAAAACATCAGGAAATTCTCCCGAGAAGACTTTCTGAGCTTTTATAATATTAGGACTGACATTTTCTAACTGAATTAGTATACCATAAACCTTTCTTTCCATGAAAATATTAATAAGCTTCCCTTATGAAAAATAATTATACAGGGACAACATTTTGCCCACCATCCACCAACCAAACTCAGAATGTTTTTCTCATCTTTGAGATTTATTTTTCAAAGTTTACACAGGAATTTTGGAAGTACTTTATGTGCCGCTTCAAATCTCATTCTCTCAACCTCGTTTCCTCCAGGTAATGATAAGCTGAATTTTTAGTTAACAATTTCTTTGTTTTATATATTTGACATTTTTCAACTTTATAAAAATGTAATTTTGCTCTATGTGTTCTTCTGTGGTTTACTTCTTTTTTGACGTGTTATGAGATTGAGATTCAGCCATTACTTGAGATTCATTCATTACTGTAAATTCTGTATTTTTTTAAACAGAAGAGAATCAGTATTATCTAAGTGGTCACTTCTCTGTCACGTTTTTTTTAGAAGATCTCACCAAGTTTTAATCACTTGGTTGCTTATTCCTATCAGGTTGTACATGCTGTAGTTTATTTTTATTTTACGAAAGCCAAGTGAGTTACCCAGGATTAGTTGAGAGGCTTTCAGAGGGCCATCTCTATCAACCACAAAGCAAAAAAATCTCTAAAATGCCATGTGTACTTATGATTCAAGTATGTTTCCTGTGACAGGTTAGTTTACAAATTGGGTAAATGTCTTCTAAAATATGTACAAAAAGGAGAGAATGTGAAAGAATCAAACAATAGTGTTTATAGTATTATACAGGCTAACAAGAAAAAAGACATTTTTACACGTTGGAGGCCTAAAGTGTCCCAGTTCTGATAAATCGGTCTTTGACAGTTATGAATGGTGGACTAGTTGCATTAAAGCAACAAGGGAGCTAATAGAGGTTTGAAACTGGGTTTGAATAAATCATCAACCAAATGTATAATGGCACTGGGAGGATAGGGCAGCCATTGGTTCCCTATTTGCCTGGAGACCATGAATCTTGGACACTGTAGAAATATTGGAAATATGTTTTTGGTTACTTAAAATTTCCTAAATTCTTTAAAATATATTATAATATATTTAAGTATTAAATACACTTAGTGTAAAGTCCAATATATATTTTTCTTGAACTAACACTACCACTATTATACACGAAGTGTTCATGATTATATGTAAGGTGTTTGGCAGCTTTAAAATTAGGGTGTATATTTGAAGTCTTAAATGGAATTGACCTTTCATATCACTTTTGAATAGGTATAACATGACTACTGTGCTACCTTCTAGAATCTTTTCAAAGATTATATAATTCCTCTAGTATGGTATCATTAAACTTGTGGGAGGTGGAAACCATTACAAAAAGTCCATTCAAATTTGGTTAAAACTCTTATGAAAATGATTTATTTAATTTATACATATAAATAATATAACCAAAATGCAGGAAAAGAGTTACTAAAACATAATTTTGTGCTAAATTAGAACTGAATGTTTTCATTTTGCCTCTCTTATTGTGACAGTTGAATAGTATATGCTACATGAAATAGATGTCTGGCATAAAGAGCAAAGATCAAGAAATGAGTGTTTGGAACAGTAAATTATATGTTAAAAATCTATAAATAGCTTAATAAACATATTCTTGTGTGCCAAAAGCAGAAAATTGCAGGCTACAAAGTAGATTATCTACCGGCGCTGTTTTGAAATCACCTTTGGAATAGTACATGTTGTCTCATCGAGTTTTATAGCTTCTGCATATAGAACTTGTTTTTAAAAATGGGTCCTTTTGAAATGTATTTTTTTCTTTTATGTTTCATTTCTTTCCTGAGATTATTTGAAGTGACTTATATCTTACTCGGCTTAGGAATGCAGAAGTTATAGTTGAGGTAATCAGTAAAGAGATAAAATATGAATAAGCAAATGAAAGCCAATGACCAAGAATTCACAGATCACGTGTCCACAGTCCTATGTATTTGCTAGTGTGTTTGCTATCAAACCACAAATATATCTCTGAATTTCCTAGCAACTAGGACAAGAAGGGAAAGGCTCTTGGTTTTGTGATGTATATAAAAACAAGGTGGGGTTTTTTGTTGTTGTTTCGTTTTCTTTGTTTGTTTTTTGTTTTTTGTTTTGTTTTGTTTTGTTTTGTTTTGTTTTTTTGTTTTTTTGGTGACATAAAAAAACCAGCCTAGATTTTTCTGTTACTAAGAGCTGGAAAAAGTTGCTTTTACACTTGTACAGCTAACCCTTAGGTTACCCTTAAAGTTATCCCTAAAGTCTATTCTATCTTTGAGTAGACTACTCATCGCTTTCTTAATGAGTAAGTAGTTTAGAGATAGTGGGGGCTCTTCTCAGCCTTAGGATAAAGCCATGGGAGCCCCAGGCAAACAGAACACAGTGTTTGTGTGAATTCAGGTAATGCCATAACAAAAAAGAGATGTAATCATAATTCAGTGGCCTCAAACAACTTTCATTTTCCTCTGATATAACAGTCCAAAGTAAGCATTCCAGATCAGTAGGTGGCTGTGCTCCACCTTCAGGGATCCAGATTTTTTGCCCACATATTGCTCCACCATCCCTCAGGGGCTTATCATCTTCATGGTGGATATAAGGTTGCTGTGGGATTTAAGCAGTAGCAAGAGGGAAGAGCATTGAGAAGGCACACCTTATGTCCCGGGCTAGAGGACACATTTTACCTCCCGGCCTGGAGGTAGCACATTTTACTCTTCTTCCTAGTCCATTGTTGAGAACTTGTCATGTAGCCACTCCAAGATTCAGAAGGAGCTGGGAAATATAGACTAGCCATGTTCTCAGGGAATAGACAACAGATTTTGGAAGAAAAGTATCATTTTTTGGAAGGAATATTTTCAGAGCAATACTCTGAGGTATTATCTATCAATTGAATACCTAATAGAATGTTATGTTCAGTTTTGGTGCTCTTACCAGCAGGAATGTAGAGAAACAAAGTAAACTCGTTTCTTTTGGTTCCCATTTCCTTATGTATACTCTTCATTTCTTTCTTATGTTCATTTGTTCAATGCCATTTCCTAACTGTGTGTTTTGTATTACATAATCAGGTTGTAATACTTCCTTTCTTAACCTCCTATATCCAGTTCATCAGAATCTCTGATAACACTACCCTTGCAATATCTCCCAAATCTATTACACATGGCCATTTCCAGCACTTAGGGTAGGCACTTATGCCTTCTTGTCTGGATCACTGCCTCCTATGTTGCCTGTCTGGCTTCAATCTCCTCTCCACTCATCCCATTCTAAACATAGCTACTCTATACTCCCCTCATTGTTAACAGTGAATCTGTCATGTTCAGGAACCTGCACTGGGGGAGCATATAGGAAAACTGCCCTCCAGAAACTTGTTTTAGAGGAAGGCAAAGCATACACTCAAATAAACTACACTATAATGTAAAAAGTTAGTAATGCAACTGGAAATGTTGCAATTAGAGATCACAAAGTTCATAGTGGATTACCCACCAGAGGAACTTTATGATATCAGAGTCTTATTTTTTGAATTTCCCTAGAAATATGGGAAAATGAGTTTGGGGCCTGAATCCCTGCAAGCTTTAGGAAGAAAGAGTAAGTGGAGAAAATGGCCACATGACCTTTTTTAGAGTGATGCTCCAAGAAGCCCCTTGAGGCAGGAAGCTGAGGGACTGGTACACTTCTGGGATGTGAGTTGTGGTGGGTATTACTCTGTCTTCTGGCCTAACCCCTGAAGATTTGACCTATGTTCCATGAGAATGAAAGTGGTAAATATGAAAAAGTTAAATTTGGGGCAAGAAAGGGATTGTTTATTCATTCTAAAGTTAGGATATCCAAATTTTTCTGAAATGATTTTCATACAAGGAGAGGAAAATCTCTTGAAAGGCTGGCAACAGTAAAGGCAGGCATGGGAACCACAGCAGGTATAGCAGGTACCATGTGCAGGAAAGGAAATCCACAGATACTTTCTGTCTTGCCTTCATATCTTGTAGGACTTATTTCTAGGACAGTGGGCAGGGTTACTGGTGAATTAGGAATACTAATAAACTTTATGATTATTTTTGAAGTCTTTATTTTCCTGTGGCCATTAGAACAAAATGATTCAACAATTCTAGTTCGATAGGGCCCCAGAGTATGGAGGCATGAATCCTTCTGGGCGATCCATCTAATTTTCATGGAAAAGTATAAATAGTCGTTTAGAAGTCCTCTTCTCCTATGTTATCATGCTAAATTTGAGCTCGTTAAGGGAGTAACCGCATTATCATATAGGATACTTTGAACTGCTAATAATAAACCCAATCCAAGTGGTTTAAACCCCCAAAGGAATTTATTAGGTTACATAATAAGAAGTCCTGAGGTTGGGGCCCTGCAATTAGTTAATTCAGTGGTTCAATGATGCCACCAAAGACCCAACCACTTTATAATTTTTCTTAATGCCTTTGTCAATCAGTCAGCTTCTTTTATAGTTGAATGAAGTGTGATAAGAGGAAAGGATTCAAGGCAGTGGAATGGCATGAATGAAGGCGCAGTGTCAGGAGGCCCAGAGCAGCACAGGAAACAAAAATTGTTTTATTTGACTAAAACATTGTAATTAATGGGAGCTTTTATTGAAAAAAAGATTTTGGGGATGAGGCATTGTAATATCCTGAATGTGAAACTGAGGAATTTGGACTTAAATCTACAGACTCTTCAGAACCATATGTGTATTTCAGCTAGGGCAGTGATGAGAACAATAAAGTGCTATAGGAAGATGGATCCAGTCAATGGTGTGGGCAGCAGGATAGAGGGGACTGAAGGTGGCCTAAACCAGCATGAAGCATAAAACAATAATGCAAGCAACTGGAGATGAAGATCTGAAATGGGATAGAGGAAGGGAGAAGGTCAAGAAAACTGAATACAAGAGCCAGTGCAAAAAAAAAAAAAAAGCCAGTGCAGAGAGAATTGAAAGAATTTGTCCACTGGTTGGATGGGAAAGAAGTGAAGTATCAAAATCAATCAATCTGAGAGGTCTTTAATGCAAACAGGAGACACAGAATGGGATGTGTGGCAAACAACATTTGTTGGGCGTGTCTTCTCTACCAAGTGCAGTTCACTTCCACAATATGTCATATAGAAATTTCAGTATCCTAGTCTACAAAGGAGGAAACTGAGGCTAGGGGATCAGTTTAAGATATGGTTTCATCATTAAACAAATGGAATAGCCAGAATTTAAGCTGGTCCTATGGAATTTCAAAGCTCATGCTTTATGCACTCTACTTTCTAGGAGGCAAGGAGACTAATTTGTTTTTATTGATTTTGCTCTTCCGCTCAAAAGTCCTCAGTGGCTCTACATTGCCCTGGAAAATAAATTCCAACAACTGTTGTATGACATTCCAGGACACCCAACTTTGACTTCAACTTGCTTTTCCAGCCTGACCTTCCGTTATTATTTGGAATTCCTTAAGTACACAAAATGCTTTTTTTTTTTTTTTTAATTTCTCTCTGTTCTTTGTTACATGGTTTCTTTTCCCAGAATGCATTTCCTCCATTCTTCTTCCCGTGGAAATTACATCTATCCACTTCCTCCATCAATCTTTTTTCTGATTATTCATTTTTACTCACTGTGAGCTCCCAAGTATTTTATTTGTGGTTTCCTTAGTAACACATTTACAGAGCTATAAGATGCTTAAGGGTAGGGATTGGTTTTATCAGCCTTCATGTTCCATGCATAATGTCTGTCTAGCTTATAGAAAGTGAGGGATGGAGAGAGGAAAAAAAAGAGAAAGAAAAGAGACAAATGACACAGAAACATGTAAAAAGTAACTTGGAAATTACTTTCAATTATATTTGCAAAGTATTCTTTATACTTATTAAAGGATTACTTATTGAGGAGTGGGAAATAGCCTTTATGAAGGTAGACAGCTGTAACTGGAATGTTTTACTCCAGAGAAGGCTAAACATTGACTTTATAATTGTCTTGAAATTCATAAAAATTCTTTTATATGGGAAATTAAGACCAGCTTTTTTCCATGGTCCAGGAGATTTAAACAATAGGAAATGGATTTATATTAGAGTATATTCCAGTTTGATTTAGGGAAATCTAGTAAATGTTTTGGAACTGAAAAGATCCTCGGTAGTCTTCTAGAACAATATATAGTAAGGAATAAAGCCACAATATGGAACAAAATACAAATATCCCAGATATCCCTAGAGATCTTAGAAACAGTTGAAAGTCTATTCTGAGAGATTCTTTCCCCTCTGTGATTCATGCCAGATCATATTCAACTCATTTGTTGATGTGTCTCTCTCCCACACTAGGGGCAGGAGCAGAAGCAGGGTCTACTAATCTGTTTTCTAAAAGCTCAACACAATGCGTGGCACCTGGGAAACGTGCAATCAGTTTGATATATGAAATTGTATGTACAGTGCACAGCCATTACACAGGCCAGGGGGATAATCATTGCCAAGGTGCATTCATAAGGAATTAAGCTGGTTAGAAAGTTTGGTAAAATTTAGCTTTTGTTAGCCAACAATTCAAGCAATACATCAATAAATATACTACCAAGTTTTGAGTTTTATTTACTGAGCATAGTACTTGCTCCTAACATGGTGACATGTATATACAACATGGATCCTCCTTTGAGGAGTTTGTTCTCTCTAGCAACACCTACTTTGAGGAAATATGGCCAAATTAAAAAAAAAACTGTACTATGCAAAACCATAGTTATCAGGCATACTTGAATATATTGTAGGTTCTCACAATAAAGTGAGTCAAGCGAAGTTTTTGGTTTCTCAGTGCATATAAAAGTTAGCTTTACACTATACTGTAGCCTATTAAGTGTGCAATAATGTTATGCCTAAAAAACTCATGTACATACCTTAATTAAAAAAAACTTTATTGCTAAAAAATGTTAACCATCATCTGAACTTTTGATGAGTCATAATCTTTTTACTAGTGAAGGATCTTCCCTTGTTGTTGATGGCTGTAACTGATCAGGGTTCATAAGATTCAGGTGGCTGTGGCAATTTCTTAAAATAAGACAACAATGAAGTTTCCTGGATCAATTGACTCTTCCATTCACAATTTCTCTGTAGCGTGTGATGCTGTTTGATAGCATTTTATCTACAGTAGAACTTCTTTCAAAATTGGAGTCAATCCTCTCAAATTCTGCTGCTGCTTTATCAACTAAGTGTATGTAATATTGTATATCCTTTGTTGTCAGTTCAACAATCTTCACAGCATCTTCAGCAGTAGTAGATTCCATCTTAGGAAACCACTGTCTTTGCTCATCCATAAGAAGCAACTCCTCATCCGTGAGATTGCAGCCAGTCAGTCACATCTTCAAGCTCCACTTCTAGCTCTCTTGCTGCTTCCACCACGTCTGCTGTTACTGCCTTCACTGAAGTCCAGAACCCTGCCAAGTCATCCATGAGAGTGGGAATCTACTTCTAAACTCCTGTTCATGTTGATATTTTTACCTATTTCCACCATTCAGGAATGCATAAAAGCATCTTGAATTTTTCTCCAAAAAGTTTTCACTGGACTTTGCCCAAATCCATTATAGGAACAACTATCTGTGGTAGATATAGCCTCCTGAAATATATTTCTTAAATAAGGAGAATTACAAGTCGAAATTACTCTTTGATATGTTGGTTGCAGAATGGATATTGTGTTAGTAGGCACGAAAACAACATTCATCTTATTGTCCATCTCCATCAGAGCTCTTGGGCAATCTCGTGCATTATCAGAACCAGTAATATTTTGAAAATAATCTTTTTCTTCAGTAAGTCAAAAATTTCAATCAACAATATTATAAACAGGTGTGCTGTCATCTATGCTTTGTTGTTCCATTTCTAGAGCACAGGCAAAATAGATTTAGCATAGTTCTTAAAGGCCCTAGGATTTTCAGAATGATACATGAGCATTGGCTTCAACTTAAGTCTCCAGCTGCATTAGCCCCTAATAGGAGAAGCAGCCTGTCCTTTGAACTTTGAAGCCAGGCATTGACTTCTCTTCTCTAGCTAAGAAAGTCCTAGGTGGCATCTTGTCCCAGTAGAAGGCTATTTCATCTACATTGAAATTCTGTTGTTTAATGTAGCTGCCTTCACGAATTTTCCTAGCTAGGTCTTCTGGATAACTTGCTGCAGCTTTAACATTAGCACTTCCTGCTTCACCTTGCATGTTTATGTTATAAAGTCAGCTTCTTACTTAAACATTATGAATCATCCTCTGCTAGCTTCCAACTTTTCTCCTGCAGCTTCCTCATGTCTCTCAGCCTTCATGGGATTGAGGAAAGTTAGGGTCTTGCTCTGGTTTAGGCTTTGGCTTAAGGGAATGTGGTGGGTGGTCTGATCTTCCATCCAGACCACTAACGCTTCCTCCCTATCAACAAGAAGGCTATTTCACTTTCTTACTATTTGTATGTTCACTGGAGTAGCACTTTTAATTTCTTTCAAGAACTTTTCACATTCACAACTTGGCTGTTTGGCACAAGGTTCGGATAACCCCAGCTTTCAACCTGTCTCGGCTTTTGTCCCTTCCTCCTTCCTTCCTTCCTTCCATCCTTCCTTCCTTCCCACCTCTCTCCTTCCCTCCCTTAGCCTAATAATTTCTAGCTTCTGATTTAAAGTGAGATGTGCAACTCTTCCCTTCATTTGAACATTTAGAGGCCCTTGTAGAGTTATTAATTGGCCTAATTTCAATATTGTGTGTCTCAGGGAACAGGAAGGCCCAAGAAGAAGGAGAGAGATGGAGAAATGCATGGTGGGTGGAGCAGTCAGAAGACACACAACATTGATCAATTAGGTTCACCATCTTATAAGTGTGCAGTTTGTGGCTCCCGAAAACATTTACAGTAGTAACATTAAAGATCACTGACTGCAGATCACCGTAACAAATCTAATAATAATGAAAACATCTGTAATGTTGTGAAAATTACCAAACTGTGACTCACAGACATGAAGTGAGGAAATGCTGTTGGAATATGGTGCTGAGAGACCTGAGACAGGGTTGTCACAAAACTTCAATCTGTAAAAATCATAGTATCTGCAAAGTGCAATAAAATGAAGTACAGTAGAACAAGGTATGCCTTCACTTTAAGAAATCTGCTATAAATGGAGTGTCTTTATAACAGAGTATGCATGAAGCAGAAATAGAGGTGTTTGTCTTCCAGTGTCAAAATGCCTCTGCACACGTCTTCTCTTTGTAGCCATCCCGCTGAAGTCACGTAGGATTGTTATGTACCCGTGTTGACTGTTGCTCTCTGATGTGAATGGGTCTCACCTTCACAGACGATTGCCTTCTAGCAATTTAAATTTTAAGCTTTAATTAATGAAAAACTTTGCCTTCTATTAAAAGAGCTTCATGAACTAGCAGAAACGTATAGACATTTACATAAATGCGTATCTATTTCTGGGTGGCTGTCTATCTATCATCCAGCTATATTTGGCTTGGCGGATAGTGGGCCCACTGGGATTTCATCCATGGTCCTTCCTTCAGAAGGGCACTCCTTTCTCACATGGGAGGCTGGACTCCTCCTTCCTGCTGCTTGGGGAAGAGGAGGCTGTAGGCTATTCACTGTCAATTCTGTCAAGGGCTTGTACTCAATGTTATTTGATCCCAGATATACCAGCCTTCTGGAGCTTTCCTGCATCTTCTGCTTTTCCCTTTCTTCCCTTGCTACTCTAAATGTGTATCAGATACAATCAGTAACCTTGCCTAATCTTAATCATATGATCCCCTCCCTTTCTCTGCCCTAAAATGCACATTTATGTCCTCCAATATTGTTCATATTATTTCACTTCAGCACATTTTTGCACAACAGCCCACCTGTTTGACATTTTGGAGTGCACATTTATGTCGCTAGTATTAATTTCCACTTCAGAAATTTATTAAATCATATGCAAATATTAACTGAAAAGACATGGCTGCAGCTCCAAGGTGTTGAGTCTGGGAAATGTGTTTAGGAAAGGAATGTGCTATCAATTACAAATGCCCTGCATTAATGGAGGGTTTAATCTGTAGTGATAGGAGCTCATTGTAGGGTATACATCATTGTGTTTCTGGGATGCAGGCAGGAGCGCTGTACCTCCAGGTGTAGCAGTATAGCTGGCAGCTTCCTGGCCGGATAACCCTATGCAAAGGCCATGAAGGTGGGTATGATCGAGTTCTATGAAATCATAGTCAGTGTAGCATCATAGGTGTAATTGTTGTTGCCAGTATTTTCTAAAAAGTTGCTTCCAGTATAAAAACAAACTTCAGAACAGGAATTGATACTGTTGGATTCAGCAGAGTTTTGTCACTAGGAATGTGGGTAGATCGTCTTCCCATCTAAGGATTCAATCAGGCATAAGTTCAGAGTGCTCTTGAATTACGTCTTAAGTAGATATAATGAATACACCAATTATATTCTTTTTTGTAAACTAAATTAATACAGATTTAATATTCCTTTATTAAAGTGCTTTCTTTTTTCTTTTTTTTTTTTTTGGTAAGGAAAGTTCAGTCAACTGAGACTTTCTTTTTCAGAAAGCTCTGCTTTGCATAAAGCAGCTACATCATAAGAGGAAAAAAAAGATGGGAAGGAAAGCACCAGCCATGGTTTGGGAGAGAAATCAAGTGAGTGAAACTAAGGGCATGTGAAGAACAGTCAATATCCAGCAACAGCGGCAAAACAGTTTCAATTTTCTGGATTATTAATTCAAATTCACACGCACATGCCAGTTAAAATTAAAGGCCTCTTTTTACTGCACTAGTTTAAATTAAAGATTATATTCTGCTCCACAAGTCTGAATTAAATAGCTTATTTTGCACACCAAGCTCTCATTTTAAAGCTAATAAAGAAAAGACATAGCATGTACGTGCAAGCTTGAGACAGGAAGGGTCTAAATTACTACACCTGTTTCACTTGGGAGCTACTTTATTAGTGTTACAAAACTTGGCTTTCAATTTGGCACTCAGAAGCACATTTAGAACAAGCATTTCTTTGTTTTGACAGAGAAGCCGTGGTAAATGAATGACGTTTGAGCTAGGTGTGAAATGTGAAGGTACAAAATTAACTGGTAAGGTAATTACTGTTCTAATTCTGCATAAACAAGCGTTTTGAAAATCATTAATAGTTCAGGGAAATAATGTTAGTGATTAAATAAGGTGGCTTGCATCACTGAGCACAACTAAGCTTCTTTAATTACATTTGAAAGCAAGGGAAAGCAGCTAATTAAAATTAGCACAAGGTTCCTGAATGACCAGCACTGCATTGTTGCTCTAACCTGTATAATTGTGTATTTATTAATACGTCTTCATTTTCCCTCTTGAGCATTTAACAAAATTATTTAAAATAACTAATAACCTTTAAGGAGTAAATGTGACTGAATCCAGTTATCAAAATGAATCCTGTAGGCCTTGCTCAGACCTGCCATCAATTCCCTTTCCCAGCGCCCATTAACACAGGTGGGAGCCCCATGGTTGAAACCCAGGAAAGCAGTGCTCTGCACTTCATGCCGTTGGAGGGTTAGCATCCGTGGCAGTGCTTTATGGGATCCTGGCTTAGCCCTTCGTCATCCCCTTAAGGGAAAAAGAAAGGTAATTTGGGTTTAATTATCTCATTTGTTGATGGTTTTCAAAGTCATTCATTCATTCATGCATTTAACTCATTCATTTACTCATAAATGTCATTCTTTCAATAAAATGTATCAAGCTTTTAGCACTGTTCCTGGAGTTACAGAGATAAAAAAGATATGGTCCCATGGCAGAACCAGCTCTGTAATTTACAGGGCCCAGTGCAAAGTGAAAATACTGGGTCTCTTGTGCAAAAATTAAGGGTTTGGTGACAGAGCCTTAAGCCAAGTGTGGGTCCACCGAATGTGTGCATCTGTATAACTGCACACATTTGCACTGGTGAAGCTTGACTCAATGAGCTCATCAGGTTGTGAGAATAATACACATGCAAACAGGGACAAGAAACTTGACTCCTCTACACAGTAGTAGGGTGCAGGCAAGGGAATGATTGCCTGACTCTGGGAAAGGGTTCTCACCTGTGCTGGATTGTACTGATGAGGATACCATTTAGATAATGAGTCTCAGCCAGCTCCACTGATTTCCCCAACCTCTACCTGCTGGAATCAAAATCTGGTCCTTAAACCATAAACTTCCTAAAGACAGTAACCCTGGTATATTTATCTGGAGATAGGAATTCAATACAAGAATTTTTAAATGTGTTCAAAATGTGTCAACTATGGAATAAATAGAATAAAATTTATTACTTATTATGATATCAGCTTTTTTTTTTTGAGTGCTTGTTATGTGCAGGTACTGTTCTAAATGCAGCACAATAATATTTAATGTTCCAGCAACTCTATGAGGTAAGTACAATCATATCCACATTTTACAAATGCCAGATTTGAGGAAGAGAATTTAAGTGATTTGAACAAGAAATTAAGTGACAAAACTCTATTTAAGCCCAAATGATCTGACTCCAGTGCCTGTGTTCTTAATTACTGTGCTAAAACGTGATGGGGGAAAAATTACTTCTGTGGCTAGTCTCCTTTTTCTGCCTTTCAGTTTATGAGTATAGATAAACTTGGATCATTTGAGAATCTGAAATGTATGTTGCATGTCAATCAAATAATGTTGGACACATGAGATATGGTGGGGAGGGGAGTGTCAATTATTTTTCAATTTAGAGAAAGTAATTGTTGCTCTAGTGTTTGGGAAATTATACATCAGTAGAAACTTTGTGTTAGTGTTGTTATCATAAGCCTCCCTATGAAGTGCCCAGTGGACATAGTAGCTACTGTCTGGTCCAACAACCCAATACTCCTCAGGTTTTTTCTTGTGTTAGCAAAGAAAAACAGGCTGTAGCACATCTGAGAGGCTGTAGCTGCAGAAACTTTGGAAGGCTCTTTTGTAGGTTTTGAGAACATTGAATTTGTAAGAAGTTTACAAAAAGTAGTGATGTGGTGTGTAAAGATGAGCCTCCATTGTCACTGTAGCCTGGGTAAATTTTTTTTTTTTTTTTTTTTTTTTGTGGAGGAGGAAGAGGTAGGGCTGTAGGACTTTACATATTTTAAGACCACAAAGGAAGCCTGTATGGGAGTAGTAAACACATCTATATTAATGCTTCAAACAAGATTCTTACAAAAAAGCTTTTCCTTGCCCTCACCCTTGTTGCGGGGTTAATGGAGGTAGTTTCTGTGGTCTTATTTTTTTTTTAAAGATTTTATTTATTTATTCATGAGAAACATACAGAGAAAGAGAGAGGCAGAGACACAGGTAGAGGGAGAAGCAGGCTCCATGCAGGGAGCCTGATGTGGGAGTGGAACCTGGGACTCCAGGATCATGCCCTGGGTTGAAGGCTGGCGTGCTAAACCACTGACCCACCCAGGGATCCCAAAGTTTCTGTGGTCTTACTTTCATTTTTGTTTTCCTTTTAAGTTGTCAGATGTGGAGTGTAAGTCAAATAATGCAGCACTTAAATTTTATTTTGGAAACATTCCTTCAGCAGCCACCCATTCTTGGCTTCTGCATGGATCCACATGATCACAGGTCAGATGTATTGACTTGATTGACCACACCAATTTTGATCTAATATGAAGGGATGCAACTGCAGTATCAGAGAATGACTAAGTCTTAATTGCCAGTGCTAAATGAAATTCAGCTACAGTAGCAGAAAGCACCACTGAGGCAGTATGAGGGATTTCTCTTTGTACTTTGCATTCGCTGTGTTAGCCATGCTGATCATGTCCATTTTGATGTTGAAGAGGATGGCTTTCCTTTCCACTTAGTTATCATAGTTTGTAGTTGTTTGTGTGATTATGGAATTCTCAGTAGATTGTTTGCTGTGTGGGTAAAGCATTTATGTTCATGTCTCTTATCGGTTCCTTCCCTCACCCCCCACCTCCAGCATCTAGCACAGTAGGTTGGAATGGAGAAAGTCTCAGTAAATACTGGCTAAATGAATGAAAGAGCATCTTCTCTGTCTCCAGCTTGTTATTTCTCCTGTGCACTGGTTCAGGGTCTTCAGCTGCCCACTGGATGCCGATAGTTTAATGTCCCCTCTTACCCAAAACTCAGCATGTTCAAAACCCAACTGCCATTATTCCCCCACACCATATCTGTATCCAGCTTCCCATTTTATCAATGACCCCATTATTTCTCCAGTTATGGAGATTCTAAATTATGGAGTCATACTTGACCCCTTTCTATTTGTCTAATAATATACATTTATCTTCTGTGCATTTCTCTTACCATGTATGCATTATCTCATTTGATTCCCCTAACATATGGGATATGTTGTATATGATGATGTATATATTATATGTTTATTATATACTATGCCATATAACTTATATGTTATATATATACTATGCCATATACTTATAGTATGTTATATATGTATATATACATATATATGTGTGTATATATGTGTGTGTGTCTGTTTCCTTTCCCTTTGAGAATTTAAAAAACCCTGAAGCATAGATAAATTAAGTTTCATTAAATTCACGTGACTACTCAGTGGTAGAGCAGGATTTTAAGCATGTATGTGTATATCAGACTTTAGAGCTTGGACTCAAAATCACTTTTCATTTTTATTTATTGTTTGAGAGCTCTTCCTTTCCATCACCATCACCCAATCCATTTCATCCCTTAGAGTCTGCACCGTTGCAGATTTCTCAAAAAGTTTTTTTCTATCTCCTTTTTGCAATGGCCTCAAAATATTATTCTCTACTCTATAACCTTCCATGACTTGCCAATACCTTTGAAATAAGATCCAACTTCTAAAGTTTATTTTATGGTCCTCTCTAATCCAACTTCCAGCTAAAAAGCTCATCCAGCTCCAGTATAACCATAAAAATATGTACTACTTTCTGGCCAAATGGCCTTGCGTACTTCTCTCTTCACCCAATTTGCATTACCATTGCTGTCTTATATACATGATCCATTTGCTACTTTTTAAGTATTAATCTTATTCTACATCCAAGTCACATGTTAGCTTCTCCATGAAGCCTTTCCCAATTGCTCCAGTTGATAGTAATCTCACCTTCTTTTGAATTTTTTGAAATACTTATCTCTAATAGTTATTTGATATTTGTTTACTAGAACGCCTTGCACATTGTGCCTAACAAATCCTTGTCAAATGAATGTGTATGTTATTTTATTTGCACATTTTCCCAGTGACTGTAATTCTATTAAAGTTAGGGATCACATCTTATGCAAACCTATAAACCTTATTTTTGATTTTAACTCAGGCAAAAGCCTCTGAATACCTAGGTATTTTATTCTACTTGTGTTAAAATTACTCTATTTTATATGGAATACGAGTATAGCTTACTTTCCTCTAATTAAACTTAACAAATAATTATTGAGCACTTATTGTATGTTAATCCCTGGGAACACAAATATAAATAAGATAAGATTTCACAAAGCCCCAATGTCTCTTAGGGGGAAACGAAGAGATTCAATTGACTATAACACAATTAGAGGAGTGCTCATGGCATTATAGTGTTCTGAGAGGACAAAGGAGGAGGATATTATTTCTCTCTGGGATAGTGGTGGTCAGAAGTATTCACAGAGAAGGAAACTTTTGACTTAAGCATTGAAGAGGAGTAAGATTTCATGAGGTGAAGGATAGAAAGAAGAGCACCCCAAAAGAGGAATCATCATGACCAAAGGCTCAGGGGTTTGACAGAGTGTTTGTATTTAGGGATTAGCAAGTAGGATAGCCAGAGCTTGAGGGAGACTGGAAGGAGCTAAGACTCCTTCAGGATTCAGGATTAAATAACATCCTGAATGCAATGTATGGGCTCTGAATTTTATCTAGGAAACAAAGGGAAGCCATCTAAGGTTTGGGACCTGGAAATGGCATAACTTGAACTATGCTTTTGAAAGAATATTCTGTTAAGGATGTGGTAAATGATTTCATGTGCAGGAGACTGGGAACAGGGAGCCCAGTTTGGGGTCAATTTTAAACTCTGGTGGTAAGTGTTGAGGACTTAAATGAAGAATTTAATGCTAGGGTAGATTCTAAACATAGAGATAGAGATAGACTACTTAGATTCCAAAGATAATGCATCAATTGTGGAATATTGTCAGTCGCCTCCCCCCCCCAACCATGTATGTAATGATGGCTTTATAAAGTTGTGCTCATCCCCCATCCTCTGCTTATGTCCAGGAGCACCCAGTTATTTCTAAGGTTAAGAGAGGGATGCATTACAAGGTTTCAGGACAGAGAAAAAACAAATGCAATTCAGTGGACCAAAATAAGGATAAAGCTGAGACTGTTTCCTCGTTAACTCTATATTTTAGTCAATTCTGTACTTGAACAACAAAGAACCACTAGAACAAATTATGGTATACCTCCCACTAGTATCTCTTATTGCATTTTCAGAGAACTCTGTGTCTCAAATTTTGTAGGTAAGCCATATTTCACCAAATGAATTTCTTTGATAATTCATGGTCAATCGCATGAACATAATTTTCATTTACATGACAACTGTGGAAGGTTCACATTCCCGTAACCAGGGGTGGGGGTTGGTGGGGCAGGGGTGGGAGCCGGGAGCTGGGAACAGAGTTTGATTTGGTGTTGTAGCCATCCTGACACTTTCCACCTCTGGGTACTTATTTTATTTTAAATCTCAATGTCTCATTCCATTAGTGTTTTGATTTTTTAAAAAGGTGCAGACTCCTTAACCTGTCCTCCATTTCAACGATGCTCTCTTTGAGAACACAGAGCCAGCAAATTACTTAAAACAGCGAAGTGTCATGATTCAATAGTCATAACTTTTCTTCCTATTAATAATGGTTCCCCCCCTGAATCATATCTACATGTCAATCACATCAATAGATGAGAAAAAATGATGTTTGGCAGCGTTACAAAACACAGACATCTTGGAACCTGGTTATTTTCTATTTTTTAACCTTTAATACTGAGCTAAAATCAATAATAAATCTAAAAAATAATCAATAAGGATATATTACATTCTGTTGAAAATTTAGTGTAAATCTTTCAGTCTTTACAAATTTTGGCCTTATGGTGGTGTAGACAAGTGAATTGTAAATTAGGTGTTTTTAAAACACATATGTTTTTAATTAATGCATGATATAATACAACAATAAATACAACCAAGAATAAAATGCTAATTTATATTTTATATTTAGATATAATCAAGTCAGGTTAAAACAGACACTTGATGTTTCCCACATTGATTCAGCATTTATATCTCAGATGCAAAAGGATCCAATGAATAATAATTTACATATATATACATTTTAAACAGTAAAAATAGATGGAATCATATATAGGTTTGCATGGCAAGATAGTGGAATACTAGAAAGCAGTTCAATTGTGAGATGTTAAAAACTTAGGAAATTGATATGCAATTTAAGAAAGATGTAAATTATAGCTCCAATTAAATTATGCAGTATTTGAGAGTCTCTATTAGTATATTTCATGTGTTCTGTGTTCTTTAGCAGGGACCTTCATATTTTTAAAAATTCATAGGGACTGAAAATATCCTTTCTGCCTTGAAAGCTTTCTGTGTCCATCACTGTTAGGGTAGGTCTGGAATGGTGGAAGGGGCTGGTTAAGTTAATCCTGCAGAGGTAGCTAGTGAGTCAGACTCAAATAGAGGGAGAGTCCCTAGAGGCTGTTTATGGACCACAAGTTTTCCTCTTTCTGCTGGGCACCTGCTTCCCAGGTGTGAACTGTTCTGATAGATAAACTCACATAGCAGCACAGGTGGGTGATCATAAATATAAGGTCTGACAGTATGCTGACTGTGTGACCTTGGACAAGTAATTGAACCTTCCTTTGCCTTGATTTTCTCATCTGTAAAATAGAAATCAAACCATCAGTGTTAAAGACAGAATAGCATTGGTGCCTGGTGTGTAGTGACTGTCAGCAAATGTTAGCTATTGCTGTCATTATGAGTCTGAATTCCACCTCCTTCTTCACTCTGACTTTGCCTTGGCTTTCTTCCTGATTTCAAACCCTAGAACTGGGTTTGCTTTCTGTTGGCTGAATCTGTTTCATCTCTTTTCTTGCCTTTTTAATTCCGACTTGGTGAGTTTACTCTGCTGTTGGTTAGCCCCTCTAAATCCAATATTTATCTTGGACTCCTTACCTCTTTCCTCTTCCCACATCAATTCATCTTGAAGTTCAGACAGTTTTTTTAAAAAAGATTGTAAAAAAAAAAAATAAAAAATAAAAAAATAAAAAAGATTGTATTGATTGATTGATTGATTGCACAAGCAGGGGGAGGGGCAGAGGGAGAGCAAGAGAGAATCTCAAGCTGACTCGCGCTGAGCGCAGAGCCTGACGCAGGGCTTAAGCCCATGACCCTGAGATCATGACCTGAGCTGAAACCAAGAGTCAGATGCTTCCCTGACTGAGCCACCCAGGTCCCACTAATTCTTTTTTTAACTCTTTTGCATGTGTCTCTTCTTTTCTGATATCTTTGCTACCATTTATCTTCAGGTTCACACCTTTCTGTGAGTGTATGCCCTTCTCTTCCTACTCCTCCTGCTCAGATATTATATGAATCTTCTCAAAATTCTGCTGTCCACACCCACTGCCCCTTCCATAACCATTGTCTGCTGGAGTATAAAGACACTTTCCCTGACATTTAAGACTTCTCCTTCACTACTCTATATTCATTTGTTCAAATATTTATTTTAATGCCAGATTTCATAACAGGCAGTATAGATAAAATAACTTTAAAAATTAGTCAAAGTCTTTGCCCTCAGGAAGCTTACAATCTAGTAAAAGGAATTTTTTTTTCTAAAGAGTGTCCTGTAGATTTTATGTATGTTCCTATTTCTATGCTTGAAGGACTCTCCCCTCTTTTCCATTGATTAGTCCTTGCTTTCCTCCAAGTCCTCCTGAAAGTTCTTTGTAGAAGCCTCCTCAGGATGCTCTGAGGATCTAATTCACCGCTGGCTTCGGGAAACATTGCTGCTGGTTGCATTAGCCTTTGTTCTATAACTGGCTGCTCTGCATCGAATGCCGGACAAGGGGACTGACCAGCTCTCTTCTTGGCCTCTACGGCAGATCCTCAAACCTATCACTTTTGCAGAATCTCATAGGGGAGAAAAGGAACAAACTATAAACAGCTTGATTTCTGAATGTCTTTTCTGCTTGATTTCCTTGGACTCACATTTGTTTATTTTAGGTCCTGAGAACATGGGTAAGAGCTCAGATGATTCTCTGAGATTCAGCTCAGGTTTCCTAAGTGAGTCAAAACAAACTCAATGTTTAACAATTATTGGAGCCTGGAACATTTACTGAACACATATTATACGTAAGAATTCTACTGGTTGTTATGGGAGAACACTAATGTGAACAAGAGGGGTTTCTAGCTCCTGTCCTTCTAGAGTTAAGGCAGAGGGTAGATATTAGTGTTATGGAGGAGGGAGCTATAGAAACAACTAGCACTAGCACCATTGTGAATTCTCCCAAATACTTCTTAATAACATCCACTTAACATCTATTCACAATTCACATTCATCATTACTACTTCTATCATGATTCATTTTTGTTCCTAGCTTGTCTCTCAGCTTCAGACTCTCTCATGCTCTCCTACCCCAGCCAAAAATATTTGTTAAAAATAAAGTTGTATCATGTCTATTGTGCCATGGTCCTCTTTCAGAATCTGTTTGTGTCAGGATGCCTCGGTGGCTCAGCAGTTGAGCATCTGCCTTCAGCTCAGGGCGTGATCCTGGGTCTGTGGATCAAGTCCCACATCGGGCTGCTTCTTCCTCTGTGAGGAGCCTGCTTCTCCCTCTGTCTATGTCTCTGCCTCTCTCTGTGTGTCTCTCATGAGTAAATAAATAAAATTAAAAAAAAATTTTTATGTCTACTCATCATTCTTAGAATAATACTCAAATTCCTTACCCCAGCTTGCTAGGTCTTTCAGAATTTGCTTCCCTAACATCATGTTTTTTATTTGTTCTTTTCTGTAAATATTTATTGACACCTAATTGTCATCAGGAAATATTCTAAGTGCTACATACACAATGGGCCTCTAAATTTGAGGTCTCTGCTTTCAGAGGGAGTTGAAACAATAAATAAAAGACTGAGATAATTTCAGAAAGGGTTGTTTCTGTAAAAAAGAATTTGCAAACTTTGAAAAGAGTAAAAAAATTTCTCAAAATCAGTTGTCAAGTCAGGTGTACATAAGATAGACAAAAATGGGGGGGGGAACACTGTAAAAGTCCTATCTGCATTCAGATTACTTCAAAATTGTTTTTAAGTTTTGTCTCTGTCCTAAGCAAATCTAAACTGGAAATGGCTCATGATGTATTACAGATATGGTTTATACAACAGAGAGAAAATGAGAGGATTCATTCCCTGTATCACATGACTGTTAAATGAACATGTATTTATGGTGTGAGTTAAAGTGCTTGGGGTTTTGATATCATGTCTTATGTTTCTTTATTTAAATGCTGTTTTTAATCAACTGATCAAATGCAGACTCTAAATATTATTGGATAATGAGCTTCTACTATATTGACAAGAGCTATGAATAAAGAGAATCTAATGTCATAGAGGACGACATGGCAGTGTGTAATAGGGCAGCATTAGCTTGAGAGTTAGTAAAGGCTTTTGTTGGCGCTGTCCTTGGGAGCTTTGTTGCTCTTTCAGGTGCTTTGACATGTAGTGTTCTCTCCTCTATTCCTTGATCTTCACCCACACTATTCTTTTGCCTAGATTATTGGAATCAATTTCCAATCTTCTCTATTTTTTCTTGGCTCCTTCTAGTAGGTCAAACTGAGATATTTCACTTTCCTAGAAGCTGCCTTCCCCTAATCTGGGTTGGGTGCCCCTCCTATGTAGTTTGTTTGCTGTTTTCCCACACTGTGTCTTAACTACCTGTTGACTCCTGTGGATTCCTTGGCACACTAACCTTTGTGAGGATGAGGGTCTTGGTTTATTTTATTCCCTCCTGTATCCCCAGTGCTTAGTATAGTGCTTGGCATATACTGCTTGTCAAAGACTTATTTATTGGAAAAATGCATGCAATGTAACAAATAAGTTTGAGATGAAAGAAGGGGAGGACATACCTAATTAAGTAAATTGCATAAGCAAACATTTGGGATTTCTGGAGAACTTTGAGTAATATGGTTGGAGAACCATGCTTGCTTGCTTTTGAAGGAAGTACTAAGTACCATGTTACAACCTTAAGGTGAAGCAGCTGTACTAAGTACACCACCTATATACAACTGGGATTCTTTTCCTGGAATGAGGTCAATAGGAGTGAGAGGATGGTAGTGAAGACACGGCAGAGCAATAGGTATTAATTATTATGAAGAGAAAATCTCTTATCTAGTTTATTTATACCCATTATTACTGGGGAATAAAGCTTGGCATGGGAGTTACTACTTTGTTTTTAGAAGGGAAGAATTTATACGCATCAACAAACATTTTTGGGCAAAGTAGACCATTTAGTCATTCTCAAATGCAGGTTATGGAGTGCCAAAAATTCAAGTTTTAATTTTTTAACTGGCATATTATTGGCTCTGATCAGCTAACCTACCTCTGTAAATTGTAGGCATAGTGAAAGAATGTCCAGCACTCAATAATGATCATGCTTAACTGAGAAGAGAGATAGGAAAAAAAAAAAGAATAGGTGTATAAATGTGCTTATATGGAATAAAACAGACAATAAAAAAATAAGAAAATATTTTTAAACTGCCCTGTCAAGCTTTTCATTATATACTGGAATTCAGAATAAAATGGAGCCACTAGAAACTTCTATCTGAGGGGATTCATTTACTGAAGTACTTATTGCCAACTCAGAAGAAGCCATCTCATCTCTAAGAGCGCCTCTCAGTGTGGGTCCTCAGGGGAAGCATTAGATCAAGACTCCAATGTGTTATCTCCAATTCATTTACATGCCCATCTCACTGTACCCTCGGATCATCTGTATTGCACATGTAAAAGGCAGTCTTATCCTTCATCTGCTAGCACCACATAAAACCAGGCATTGTTAACCCAGAAAAATGCCCCACAATGTTATACATGTATGCTAAAAGTGGATATTTTCTTGTTGTGATGTTCTGAATTTGGTTTACAGACAATTTATAAAGCTATTTGTTAGTGGACATGGCCAAAAAAGCAGACTTTTTTCAGATCTCTAGAGTACTTTGGTTAAAAAAAAAAAAAAAAAAAAAAAAAAAAGCGCAAAACTGCCGGCACATATTTCTTACTATTTGGAGCTATAATTTGGTAGGATTGAAGATACCTTGGTTTTTACCCTTTCCCCCCAAACTTAAGAAAGGACTTGAAGAAAGAACTCTCAGCTAGTGTTAGGAGAGATACAGTACAGATTAGGTACCTTTTTAATGTGTCTCTTTTCCCACTAAAGCCCTGATGTTAGAAGACATTGACTAGTGACAAACAGTGCAATTTTCTTTGTATGTGAACTAGAGCATTTCAGCTAAAAGCTTAAAGGAGCTTACAGGTAAGATGTCGCGGCAAGGGTTTCTCCCCTGAAAGAATACAACTTAATAAATGTGCAGTGGTTCTGTTTGGACCCCCTACCTGTCTAGAAATACAAAATCAGTCTGTCTCCTGCCTTAAACTCATGCCTTGTGTACGCATGAGCTGTCCCCCTCTGAGGTTTACTGGAGTGTATTTCATTAGAACCTCTTCGTGGCATCATGAACCTGATTGTAATGAATGGGTTGAACTCTGAAAGCACTGGGCACTGACCTCCCATCTGCTGATATCCTAAATCAGGCCATTAGAGGATTCCACAAGAAAGAGCATGCTGTTTATAGGTTAATTTATCTCTCATTTGGTTCAACTAGATGTGTGCTTATAAAGGTCCTCTAATTGAATCTTATAGATGCCACAGAGATCTTTCCATTTTAAAGAAGTCTTTGGGAATAAATGTAGTCAGTTCTCACTTATCTATGGTAATGGAGACCTGGCCAATACAGATGAACATAATACAGAAGTGATTCTCTATCCTTATTTATGTGATTAATTTTAAATCTCTTTCTCCATCACATACTGAACCAGAACTACTGCAATGGCTCATCTTGGTCACTTTCCCATTTATTTTATCTGATAGCCCTCTAGTCAAAATGCTATAAACAACAAAGGAGGCCCAATGCCTGATGACCATGTGTATCTCCATAAAACATGAAGGACTGTAGATACTGATGGAGACAGATGGGTGAACTCACCTGATTAATGATGCAGCACCATTAGAAAAGTAAGGCATTGCTAGTCATCTATAGCATGTGGACATTACAGTGGCCCGAGACTCAGTAATGATAATGACAGTATCTCCTCATTGCACACTCACTCTATGCTAAATACTGGACTAAACATTCACATTTATTTGTTTAATCCTCACGGCAAATCAAGGGGATTGAGACCATTGTTATCCTTGTGCTGTAGATAAAGAAACTGAAGCTTACTAGAGAGAAATTACTCCCCTTGCATGTGGTGCTAGTGATAACCTGATGAGGACTGCAAGCTAGGTATGTCCAACCCCCCAGCTCTTCTCCCCTGCCTCTGGAGCTGGCACTCCCACCTTGCCTCTCCTTAGCCTGTGAGGCTTCAGAAAGTTATCCACCGTGATGGCACCTGCTTGCTTGCCATCCTCTTGGTACTCATTCCCTTCACTCTCCACATCTTCATTCAGCATTTTTATTGGGTTGGTTAACCCTCGTCTATAAGTTGCTGATGGTGAAATATCATAAAATGACTCCTCTTTGCTAACTTATGATCATCTATACCCTAGTGCCTGGGAAATCATCTCTGCTTTATTTTGAAGCTTTTTGAATTCTCTGCATGTTTTGCCCCTTTTGCCAGAGCCAACAAATAAATGTGTGCTTCGTTTTGTGAGTGTATGTGTTTTAAAAAATCTTTTTTTTTTTTTATGTTTCAACCACTTGGAGCATGCATTGTCTTATGAAAGTCTCCTTTTGAGTAAAGAGCTTATGAATCACTTAGAATGCCTACTTGTTGATAGGATGGTGTCCCTGTACACTTTGCAGCAGTCAGTCACTACATATTTGAAGGTTTGTGCTTCCAGTACTTAGTTAATTCATTTATCACCTACCTTTGAGGGATAATTGTGGGTGCATAATTTTAGCAACATCATTATGCCTGTTGATATAATCCAGAGCCGTCACGGTGGTGCAGCCCCTGATTATATGTTCAACTAACTGCCATATGTTGTCAGCACCTCTCACCCACCAGGTTTTCTTGGGTTGGATACTTATAATAATTTAGAGCAAAAATAGTCCTGCCAGGGATTATCACAGCAATCCCATGGCCTCAGAAACTCACATGTATAGGCGACATAGAGCTTTGCTTTCCAATCTGCAAGTTTGGTGAAGAAAGCTTGGGGACAGGCTGCCTGATTTTTGGTCTGAGTTCCATGTGACTTTGGGCAAGTCACTACCTTTTCCCAGAAACTGTTTCATTTGGGTATGAAATGAACGTGGAAGTGTTTAGCTTTTCTTACCTCACAAGATTATTGTGAAGTTCAATTGGAATAATGTATTTAAATGTGTTCTTAAACCTGTGGAACAGGGGCAAAATGTGATATGTGATCACTTTTAGTCTTGACACTTATTTTCCTGATATTATATTCCTATACACTAAGAAACATTTTTACTTTCCTGCTTACATTTGTGCAGTTGAACATTTTTTAATCCATATTTTCATGCCAGAGAAAAGCTATATTCACGTTTCTGTTATCTATGTGAATTCTCTGGAGGCAGGAGCAGAATCTTATGCTTCTTTGTTTCCTCGATGAAACCTAGATTTAGAGCATGTCTTAGCTTGACATGCCTGAACTTGGTTGCTTGGAGGTTGTTTGGCTTGAGGAATATACATCATTGGTGCAAACTATGCCCTTTCTGTGGTCTTTATGTATTAGGCTTATGAAATTAGAGTTTTCCAGAGCTTCTGGTGCTTCGTCATGGAGGCGGTGGTGTTACAATAATGACTCTCAGTTTACACAGAGGCATTGTAGAACAAATTATACCCTTGTACCCATGACCACAAAGGCCTCCATTTTGATCATATCGTCCCCAGCCCCCTAATAGCTCTGCCCCACTTTTTCATTTTGCTGTGTAGTCATTTGGTTTAGACCTTTGTGTGTGTGTGTGTGTGTGAGTGTGTGAGAAAACCTTAGTGTCTAATGTGAAACTAATATCCATGTATCCTACCATCCAAGGGAAAGAGGAATACAAAGGAACTGGAATGTAGCTAGTTTATAAGGTGACTTGTGGGGATTAAAAAAAAAAAAGCATCTTCTGTGTGTGAACAAATTGGGAAAAGATGCCACTTCTGTGAGGTGACAGCCCCTGCCAGGGCATTGAATGTGGAGAGTAGATTCTGGACTTATTTTCATCTGCCATTTACAGACCTGGGGTGCCTTTGTGCAGGATACAAACTGCATGGGGCACATAACAGCCCTGAATATAGGGGCTTGGGGGTGGAGAGTCATTGCCATTGAGCAAAGAGTGGAGCATAAACAGATTTCATCCTGCCATGTGGACCAGTAGAGTGATCAGCTTTTGGAGAAGGTGAGAAGGAAAAAAAAAAAAAAAAAAAAGGTGACATCCTTGCCAAAGAATCAGGCATCACTGAGAGAGAGTGAGGGGGTACTTTCTCTTCATGCGAAAACGAAATCCCCAAGCTCCCATAAACATATACTCAGCCCCCAAACGCCAGCATCAGGAGGGCCTATGGAGTGGCATTGCCATGTGCTTTCCTCTCCATCTGTCCTCTACCCCACCATGGATTCTGTTGCCCTTTTATGACTGACTGACCTACCTTCCTCCCTCCCTCCCTTCCTCCTTCCCTCCCTCCCTTCCTCCCTATCTCCCTCTCTCCCTCCTTCCTTCCTTCACTCCCTCCCTCCCCCCTTCCTCCCTCCCTCTCTCCTTTCCTTTTCCTTTTCCTTTTCCTTTTCCTTTTCCTTTTCCTTTTCCTTTTCCTTTTCCTTTTCCTTTTCCTTTTCCTTTTCCTTTTCCTTTTCCTTCCTTCCTTCCTTCCTTCCTTCCTTCCTTCCTTCCTTCCTTCCTTCCTTCCTTCCTTCTCCAGTCTGGCATTTTTATCTTAGTCAGACTTTATCTGTATAGGACTATGGGTAAGAAAGAGGAGGCTGTCCTCAGGCCCATCAATCTCTGGGCCTCCAGGCAGGGCTCTGAGTAAGAAGCCAAGTACCTCTGGAAATGGAACGATAGGCTTTAATCTATTCCATAAATATTTATCATGTATCTACAGTGTGCCAGGTCCTGGCAACACATCAATGATCAATTATACAAGCTATTTTCTCTGCCTGAATATTTCCCCATGTTGTGCCCAACTCCTCCTTATCATTCAGGTCCTAGTTAAAATGCCCCTTCTTCACCCTCCCAACCCAAATTCTTGTAAGTTTCTGGGGTCTTCTATACTCTTTCATACCATTCCCCAGTTTTATGATTACTAGTGCAATGGCCTTCTTCCCCACTAGACTGTTATGGAAGATCAAGACCATGGCTGCGGGAGCTCTGGGCCCACCTGAGTGCCTGGCATATACTAGGCCCTTAATAAGTACCGGTTAACGTGTGAATGAATGATTGACTACCAAGCATAAGACCCACTCATTTACCTTTTGATAAACCTGTGTGAAAACACTATTATGCATTTGAATGGGAGGTATTTATCCACCCTTGAAATCAAATGAGCTTTTAAAAAACCACTAAAATTTCCTGCCTAGAGTTTTTCCTATAATCTCTACCTAAGAGATCTTTTTAACAGGAGTATTTTATATAAGGATATCAGAAAAATGTCTTTTCATAAGTTTTAACAATAACACAGCCATCTTATATGACAAAAAGGGAATCTCAGAATTTAGTTTACCAGGTGATTTATATGATTAATTGTGGCCTGCTGCAATACGGCAATGGTGATAAATAACAAAGCATTGGGATATTTTAATTGTAGAATGGCTATTTCTCTGGTCTTTGATTGATCATGGTCATTCTGATCATGAAACCTTTCATTAACTGTTTTTATATTTAATTTCTTGTTTTGAGCTAGCACCATTGCTAATCCTGTTTCCATGAACAACACAACATGTGCCCTTTCAAGATGCATCTAAACTTCCCTGCACTGTGTGGCTGTTGAACAAAAAGCTGAAACTAACCTTTTCCCCAAGCAGATCTGAAAAAGAAAGGGCTTCAAAAAGCCTTTGCTGCCTGTCTTCCCTCCTAGGGAGGTCTCATCATGATGTGGGGACACCCAGTGAGTATAATGTTTCTAAAGACCCATAAAACATTATTTGACAAGAAAATTTTGCCTCGCCTACGAGCTGCCGCTAATGAATTACATATGATGCAAGAAGCAGCATGGCTGAAATATTTTTATTAATACTAATAATACTTTTTGCTTATACAGCAACTTTCATTGGAGGAAACTGAGTTGGAAAGGAAGCTTTAAAGACATACTTGGGGCAAAATTACTGGCTCATAACTTTTTAGACTTGCTGCTGCCCCTCCACCATGCTAGAGGCTGGAGTCCAGCTATAAAGCTAATGACCTTCACCTCAGAGAATTTCAGTAGCCAGAGATTCCTGGACTTACAGATTCCACTGGAAAACAAAGTGACATTTTTTGTTTTGTTTGTTTGAAGGAGCAACATATAAGTATTTCTTATAGCGTGAAGTTAAACTAGCCCACTTGAGAAACAGTGGTAACAAGAGCTGATTTTGTTATGATCTTGTTAGCTGCCATTGGCAGATCACTTTATTGTGCACATGGCATTGTTTTAATTACTTATATGCACACATTTAATTTCCACAACATCCCTGTGAAATAGGTGTTATTGTAATTATTTTATAGATGGGGTGACTGGAGCACAGAGATGCTAGGTAACTATCCCCACTTGCCTGGACCCTGCTAAGAAATGTTCCTATCTGTGATCCTTGAGTTCCAGCCTGCCAAAAATAGGAAAACTTGGTCAACTGTTGGTGCACGTTTTTGGCACTTAATGTAAATTCTTGTACATTCTATTCCTTTGATACACATACTTTCCTCACTTCCCCAACTAGATTCCAGGCTCCACGAGGATGAGGATTTGAGGTTGGGTTTATAAAATTTAGCTCAGGTTTTGGGAACTTAAAACGAGAACATATGTTTTAATCAGGGCATAAGCTATTTTCTCATGGGGACAATGATAAAGGATTTTGAAATCAGGGCCATTCTGACAAACCCAGGACATATATCACTGTAACTATTGTGCTTTCTTCTATAGAAAAGACAAAGGGGAGAACAGTCTGCTGTCATTTTTAGTCTCAGTTTTATAGGGTGTGTGCATTTTGGTAGAGAATTGGGGCCTTGTACTCTATATTATATATTCAAAATATCAGTATTATTACTCTTTATTGGACAGTCATGCTTTAGGGAATTTGTTTACACTAATACAAAATCCAAAATGTAGAAATTATTTATTTTCATTCAAAAATATACTTTTAGAATTGTAGCTCTATGAAATGCTTTTTATGTGAATCAGGGCATCTAGGAAACCAAAGAAGCAATCTGAGGAGCTGAAAGACCATGTAGTAAGGTGGACACCACGACTATTGTTGAAGTAACAGAATTATTCTTGGTCTTTTAATCTATAGAAAATATCTTCCTGGGGTGCCTGGGTGGCTCAGTTAGTTAAGTGTTTGACTCTTGATCTCAGCTCAGGTCTTGATCTCGGTCATGAGTTCAAGCCTTGTGTTGGGCTCCATATATGGAGCTTACTTGAAAAAAAAAAATCTCAAAATGGATGAAAGATCTAAATGTGAGACAAGATTCCATCAAAATCCTAGAGGAGAACACAGGCAACACCCTTTTTGAATTTGGCCACAGTAACTTCTTGCAAGATACATCCATGAAGGCAAAAGAAACAAAAGCAAAAATGAACTTGGGACTTCATCAAGATAAGAAGCTTTTGCACAGCGAAGGATACAGTCAACAAAACTAAAAGACAACCTACAGAATGGGAGAAGATATTTGCAAATGACGTATCAAAGGGCTAGTTTCCAAGATCTATAAAGAACTTCTTAAACTCAACACCAAAGAAACAAACAATCCAATCATGAAATGGGCAAAAGACATGAAGAGAAATCTCACAGAGGAAGACATAGACATGGCCAACACGCACATGAGAAAATGCTCTGCATCACTTGCCATCAGGGAAATACAAATCAAAACCACGATGAGATACCACCTCACACCAGTGAGAATGGGGAAAATTAACAAGGCAGGAAACCACAAATGTTGGAGAGGATGCGGAGAAAAGGGAAGCCTCTTACACTGTTGGTGGGAATGTGAACTGGTGCAGCCACTCTGGAAAACTGTGTGGAGGTTCCTCAAAGAGTTAAAAATAGACCTGCCCTACGACCCAGCAATTGCACTGTTGGGGATTTACCCCAAAGATTCAGATGCAATGAAACGCCGGGACACCTGCACCCCGATGTTTATAGCAGCAGTGTCCACAATAGCCAAACTGTGGAAGGAGCCTCGGTGTCCATCGAAGGATGAATGGATAAAGAAGATGTGGTCTGTGTATACAATGGAATATTACTCAGCCATTAGAAACGACAAATACCCACCATTTGCTTCAACGTGGATGGAACTGGAGGGTATTATGCTGAGTGAAGTAAGTCAATCGTAGAAGGACAAACATTGTATGTTCTCATTCATTTGGGGAATATAAATAATAGTGAAAGGGAATAGAAGGGAAGGGAGAAGAAATGTGTGGGAAATATCAGAAAGGGAGACAGAACATAAAGACTCCTAACTCTGGGAAACGAACTAGGGGTGGTGGAAGGGGAGGAAGGTGGGGGGTGGGGGTGAGTGGGTGACGGGCACTGAGGGGGACACTTGACGGGATGAGCACTGAGTGTTATTCTGTATGTTGGTAAATTGAACACCAATAAAAATTATTTTATTAAAAAAAAATCTTCCTGGTGGCTTGCATTCTGTGGCAGAGTGTAGAGTCTAACTCTCCAATGAACAGCCCTGAAGTGATATAAACTCTTTATTATCCAACCTTCCCCTTTTTTTATAGTTTTATCAGAGACTTCTAAAAAAGTCTCAGTCATTTCACCAATAAACAATCCCTTACTTTCTGTTCCTTGAGTTTAGGGTAGTGTTTCTCTGATAGTACTATAAGTCCCCATGCACTTTATATGACCTGATACTATTTGGAATGCATATTAATCTTAGAAGCATGTCACAAATCATCTTTTAAGTGAATCAATTCCCAGACAGGGACCCATTAATAACAACTCCCCTTCATTTACATTGATTCCGTTACCTTCAAATTAAAAAAATAATCTTCTAGGTTGGTCAGCAAAGTGTGGTGCCAAAGCAGCAAGAAATAGGGTCTGGATTCCAAACACCTGAATTTAGCAACTCCTCTCTGTTCATTTCTTAGCTTGACCTTGGTCATATAACTTACTCTCTTTGAATCCCAGTTTCCTTATGATTATAATGAGTACCTTATAAAACAAACAAACAAACAAACAAACAAACAAAAACAATGGATGTGAAGGCACCTGAGAATTGTATGACAACATATACAAGATAGTTCAATATTTTGGTTTATACCAGTTTGGGAACCATAAAATGTAGTACATTTTTAATTACAAGTGATAGCCCAACACAAACTGGCTAACATATGATGATGTACTGAATTAAGTACAGCTAGTCCTGCTATAACCTGACATATGCATTTCTAAAAGCAAGTATATATGATGAAGATTATGGATATACTAATTGCCTAAACCAGCACTGTCTAATAGAAATAATATGCTGACCAAAACTGGCTACATATGTAATTTAAAATTTTCTATGGAGATATTAAAAAAAAGAAAGGTGGAATTGAAGATATATTTTATTCCACCATGTATCTTAAGTATTATTTTAACATATTATCAATATAAATCTTAATAGCTTTTTTAAATAAAAAAGAATGCAAAAGACTATTTTATATTTGTAGTACATCTCAAACCAGCCACACTTTAAGTAGCCACATGTAGCTAGTGGCAATTGTACTGGACAATGTCAGTTTGACACCTGGGTCACATCCTTAGGGCAGTGGTTGGGGCTCAGTCCCCAGAATACATGAATTTAGAGTGGGGAACAAGTTAGTAGGAATTGAGATTGATTGCTTAGATAACAGAGAATGGAATTTGTGGAGACAAAAATATTGTTTCACAAAATCTCTTAGTTTTTAAGGAATTAAAATTACTAATCTCTTACTAATCTCTAGGCCATTTTTGGCTAAATTCTATTTAAATGAATTCTGTAGTTCACTGAAACTGTAGCAGATGCAGAGAGAAAGTGCTAGACTGGGATTTAGGACATGGGATTTTTGGCCCATCTCTGTTAGCTCTTCTGGTTGTTGAGGTGGACAAAGTTCCTTGGTTTTCATTCTTCATCTATAATATAAATGAGTTTGAATAGGTGTTTTCTAAAGTTTTTTTTTTACTCTAATATTATTAAAATAAACTTCATTGATGTATAATTACATATAATAAAATGTACCCATTTTGATGTGTATTTCAAGGAGTTTTGACAAATTTAATACACTTGTAACTACCAGCACACCCAACATATGGAAAACATTTCCGTCCCCTCTAAACATTACCTTGTACTACTTCTCAGGTGATACTCTGTTAATGATACTTTGGTGTTTTCTAGTTTCTGGATCAAGTAACTTGCAGGCATGGTTGAAGTCATAGCTGAAATGGGTTCGGATGAATTTTCTGTGTTCTATAGCCAAGTATTTATTTAACCTAAGCTGCCAAACTGTTTTCCAAGGGTTGATACCACTGTATAAAACAAACAAAAAAAAATATGAAAACTCTAGTTGCTTCATATTCTTGCCAAGACTTGTTATTGTCAGTCTTTTTAATTTTAACCACTCCAATGTGTGTGTAGTGATGTTGCAGTCCCTACTTGCATTTAACTTGCATTTCCCTGATGACTTAATGACAAGTCATCTTTCTGTGTGCTTATCCATTTGCACATCAGCTTTTCTGAAGTGTTGGTTCAAATCTTTTGCCCATTTAAAAAAAGTTGTTTGTCTTATTGCTTGTCAGCTATAGGTATAGGAATTATTCTTTTAGTCTGTACCTTGTATTTTATTTTATTTTGTTTTATTTATGTCATGCTTAGAAGAGCAAATACTTTTAAATCCAATTTATCAGTCTTTTCTCTGATACATATGATACATGTATTTTGTGTCCTAATCTAAGAAATCTTCATCTATCCCAAGGATGATTTTATCCTATATTTGTCTAGAAATTTTATAGTTTCATTTCTTACATTTAGATCTACTATCCATTTTGAGTTAATTTTGCATATGAGGCAAAGATGGAGATTCACTTTATTCCAAATGTATGTCGTTGTTTCATTTTTTTAATATTTTTTCCATTGAATTATTTATGTATATTATATATATGATATATATAAGCAGTAATGTGTATAATATAATAAGCATTTGTATAATCTATATATTACTTCTTTTTTTAAAGTTTTTATTTATTTATGATAGTCACACAGAGAGAGAGAGAGAGAGAGAGGCAGAGACATAGGCAGAGGGAGAAGCAGGATCTATGCACCAGGAGCCCGACGTGGGATTCGATCCTGGGTCTCCAGGATCGCGCCCTGGGCCAAAGGCAGTTGCTAAACCGCTGCGCCACCCAGGGATCCCCATATATTACTTCTATGAAATGTTTAAACCATGGATCGTTGTTATTTTTGTGTCCCTTGTTTAAAGCAACTTGGGAATAAGACAACTGAGCCTGAGTCTCTTTTCTGCAAGCAATGGTATTAAATTAGGAGGATAGTTTTATGTCTTGAATCTTGACTACTGACCCCGTCTCATATCTTTGCTCAGGAGTCAGCCATGGGAAGAAGGGTCTTATCTAGAAGATAGTACCTCTTAGACTCCAAGGATTTGGATTTCTGGTTATTCTTTCTCTCCTCTCTTCTGTATCTTCCCATCTAAAGCTTCCTATTTATATGGCCACCATACCAATTTCAAAACACTTTACCCCTCTGTTCTGTGGATCTATCCCCAAATGTATAGTGCTTTATACACAAGTAAACTTGATCTGAAGACTAGCATACTCTAAAAGTATTCATACTAGACTGTTAGGGAGACAGGTTTTCTATCTTTAGGAGCCTTGACAATAATGTATATGTAATTTTGGATAATGCATACTCCTTGAGTTAGGATGTCTCTGGTTCTGCAGTTACTCTGGCAGACAGAATGTTTGCCTGATTCTTTCTGTCATGGTTTTCACCATTGTTTGTGTTTGTCTTGCACTGCAGTGAGCTGGTACGTTGCCCTAAGCTATGGCAGATTTGATTTCTTGTAGTGCTGGTTCCTTTTTTGTTATCGTTCTCATTACTTCTTAGCACCCTGTCCTTGACTTCATAACCCTTGGAGGACCCCACTTGCAAACCTGCTTTCAGCAGAGTAAGATATCTTCATCTCTGAGGTCACGTTTCAGGCTTTTGTTCAGTCACAAGTTCTGTTTGGATTTATCCTCGGTGTGTCTACTTGAATATTCAAAAAGTCATCAGCTAGTCTAATTTGTTTTTTTTTTAGCCATGTAAAAGACTGATTTGCTTTGACAGGTGGATCAGAAACAGAATTGGAGCTATTTTATCTGGACCTAATTAAACAACCTTCATTACCGGCAGATATATGTTTGTGACTTAAAATTAGCATGATTGGAATTAAAACTCAAAATATAAGGCATTGAATTCAGATATGGCTGGTTTAAAAATAAATTCCATACATTTTAAATGCAGCAAGTCTGGCTTTTAAATATCCTATAGTGACAAATTCCATTTAGGGGTGTATGTGTGTGTGTGTATGTGCGCGCGCGCACGCGCATGTGTGTGTACGCGTGCACGCATGCACCCATGGCTGTGGCCGTAGATAATAGTAAAGATATGGCCCATATTTTATGAACAGTTCCAGAGCAGCATTCTGAATTGAAACTTCAGTAAAATATTTTTAAAATCTCATTTCTCCTCCTCCCCTCCAACCCCCAAGTATTGAGTTCAGCTTTGAGGATTTTATGTAGTTTTCTTTGGCCTCAAAGTTTACATTCTCTAATCAAATTATTTCTATTCATCATTGTCGAGTTTCTGAGATTTTGTGATTGCCTTTTATTATATGTATCCTGATTGTGTGCAGACATATATATATATATATATATATATATATATATCCAGACACAGTGGAACCTGCTTAAAGTGTTCTTTCACATGTAACATTTAAAATCATATTAGATTTTTTTCTTATAGTATTTTATTTCCTTAACCTTTCAAGAAATATTTTAAAAGATTTTATGTGTGTATACATATATACATATATACGCACACACACACCCATAGACACACACACACATATATATATATACATAAAGTATTTCTATAATTGTAGATGGGCACTCCGGATAATGATATAAACTTAGTAATTATCAAATAATTATAAAATATAGGCAATATTTTTGTCATTTTTTAGAGTTTTTGAGGGTTATTATGCACTTAGATATATGAGCCAGATTTTACCTTATGAAGAAAAATAAAAGGTTGAATAAAACATATTGACATTTCTGTTCAACATTAAGGCTGCAGGAATTATGGTGGATTCCTTTTCCTAACAAACATTAATATGAGATTCCTGGTGTGATGAGAACTGGATATCAAGAATCTAATCCCTCCCCCTGCCTTTGTGCATCAGTGGCCCTCTCCAAATTATTAAAATTCCGGGTCTTTTGTGATACCTCTTGATGCATTGTTGCAATTTTAACCATGCTTTAAAATGCAAGCAAGAGCACGTCCTTAGTATTTATAGCCTCCTTATGTATCTACCATTTTTTTTTATAAAATATAAAATAAAGCATTTGTGTTTATCCATGTCCTTTTAAAAATTAGAATTTCCAGATGGTCCCTTCTTTTTTATGCTTTTCTGGAATCAAAACAACAGTTCCTGCATGTGTTTGCCACCTTTGTTTAGATTTGCTCAGCCCTTCCTTCTTACTGATGAGGGGTCTAATTCAGCCATTGCTGCTGCTCCTGATCTTTGTTCAATCATTTCCCTTCATGTAAAAGGGGTCCTGGTTCAACATGGGCTCAGTGGTAGGCATTGCTTTCATTTGTGTTCCAAGTGGAGTAATTAACTTTTCAGTGCGCATTGTCACCATCTTTGAGTTCTTGAATCCCAACTTTTACATATCTGAACTTTAGGTGGTTAGGATTTAATTTGGGAGCATCAGGATGAGCTAACTGGTCAAATTTGAAATGTAAAATCCTTGGATTTATTTTCCCCTTCATTATAAGCAGATCTGTCACCTTATACTAGGGTGTTTATCATTCTTTTCATCTTTCTCCTTAATGCAGTGGGGATGATGGCAGTGTCTTTACTCAGGCTTATTGATGTATGGCAACTACCTTAGTTCTGGAAGGAACTACAGATAACTGGCCATATTTGGTGAGATGTTGGACAAGGGATTTCTGGATGGTTGCCTTAAGCACATCAACGTGTGAAAGGTTGTTGTTTGTAAAATTTTATTGGTCTTGCTTTGTCAAAGCTCATTAAATCTCATAGCATTAAAATTATGATGATCTAAAAGAATTTTTTTTTTGAGATAGGCAAATGGAAATTAAAATTGTAGCTGCTCAATTTACAGGCATGTGGCCTTGGGCAAGTTTTTTAGTGCCACCAAATTTCACTTCCCTCATGTGTAAAATCTGGAAAATCACAGTCCTTTGCTCAAGAAGTGAGGATTAAATAAAGGAAGTGGAGTGTGGTGGTTGGAATCATAGAGGCTGGGCATGTCTCCACTACTTTCCATGTGATTGTAGGCAATTCATGTAATCTTTCAAAGCTTTGGTTTCTTCTTGAGAATGTGAATTATAGCAGCATCTTCTCATAAGCTTGTGAGGACTAAAGCAGATAATACCTTTAAGGCACTTAAAACTATGCTTACTGCATAGGTAAGGGTCTAATAGGGTCATTCACCCAACAGATATTCATGAGGCACCTACTATCTGGCAAGTATTATTTTAGATGCTGGAGACACAGATGAGCAAAAATCCCTTTGTAGCCCTCACTCTACAAAGTGGTAGTAGTAGACAAAACAAAACAAAACATACACACACACACCAAATAAATATATAATAAGGGCTATGGAGAAAAATTAAGTAGACAAGGATAATAAGGAGGGTGATAGTCAGGGTTGCAATCTGAAATGGGATGGTCAGGGCAGGCTTACTTGGAAGATGGAGATGATTAAGCCATGTGGTTGAGGAAAGAATGAGTGAACACAAAGCCTGTATGGCAGGAAACACAGAATAAGTAGAGGGTGGCAGTAGTAAGAGAGGAGGCCAGAAAGAAGATAAGGACCAACTCAGAGGGTCTGACCAGCTACTCTTAGGAGTTGAGTTTATACTCTGAGTAAGATGGAGAGTCGTTGAAGTTTCAGGCAGAAAAGTGACATGACCTGACACATTTTGTGAGGAACACCTTGGCTGCTAAGTTGAGGATGGATTATAACTATAAACCAGACGAGGGTGAAGGTAAGTGGGATTATGATGATACTGGTGGTGGTGGGAGAAGTGAGCAGAATGTGGGTATATTCTGAAAGTGGTGCTGTTGGAATTTGCCATCATCAAGTGAGATGGAACATTGCTGAAGAGTAAATATTTGTTAATGGTAGACTATTGTTATTAAAAGTAAACTGGTATTAGTCTGAGGTTTTCTTTGCAAGTTTGGGAGGAAACATAGACTTCTTCAATGCTTAGGGGGATTTAAGTATGATGTCAAGAAGGACTTCACTCATATGTACGGAATGCCTTGTGAAGCTTTGGACTAAGTATCTAAGGAGATTTGGATCTTACTTTTCTTAATTCTTTCATTTAAGAAACGACTTATAAAAAGATTTCTGAGTTGAAGAATCCATTAGGTCAGGAGTAGGTAACTATACCCTGGGGGCCAAACTTAGCCCACCTTTTGTTTTTGTAAATAAAGTTTTATTGAAACACAGCCATGCTCATGAACTCATTAAGTATTGTCTATAGCTGCTTTCAGGCTACAACAACATAGTTGAGCATTTGCAAAGCCTAAGATGTTTACTCTCTAGCTCTTTATAGAAATTGCCTTAGATGAACATTTATGTGTGGCTTACTGTCATAAACACAGTTATTTTCATTCAGGGTGTATTTATGAAAGTATATGGCACCTAGCAATGAATGAAGATACCCAAAGGTACTCATGAATATGTTTATTTTGGAGGAAGGGTCCAGGCTCTGGAACATTTCCTTCAGAAAGTGACATCATTATAATAGTACCATTTATCTATACTTTACTATGCTTCAGGTGACTGTCCTAACCACTTCACATTTACTAGCTCATTTAAGCCTCACAACAATCATTCAAGAGATAATACTCTTACTCCTGTTTTACAGAAAAGAAAAGTGAGGTACAGAGGGGTGTATGACCTGCTCAGAGTTTCACTGTTGGAAAGTAGCAGAGCCAGGGATGCAAATGTAGGCAGACTGGCTTGAGAGCTCATGCTGTTCATTTCTGTGCTTTTCTTTTATCCAGGCAATTTCTGAATAGTTTCTTTGCTAGATGCTACATGTGACTTCTCCCATCAACAAATTCCTAAACTTGGCTTTGAACCTGCTCTTGTGAGATTGTTCAATACATTGATCATCAACATCTCTGCTGTTTCAGTTGCTTCTGCACAGCGATGCCATTCAGCTGCCGAGGGGCAGAAAAAAGAGTGGAAAATTGCCACATCCCTAATTGTGTTCTTTCCTTTTACGTCGACAGAATAACAGAAAGACAGTGCCAGTTTTGCCACTTGTCTTGTAAGTGCGAAGTCTCAAAGAATAATGCAAAATTAATTTTCATATGTTTATGAGTTTATCCAAGCTGAGGGGCTCTTAACTCTTTAAATTTCAGTGTTGGGCTACTAAAAATGGATATCATTTTTCTTTAAATAACAGGCCATTTTAGAATAAGACTGTCAGAAATGAAAATACTGTATTATGCTTCATTGTAATCTATTCATTGCTTTGAGGGCTCTAGGCTCTCAAGGGAGCATTAAAAATCCAAATGGTGTCCCTGAGTGCTGGGGTTTTGCATTTGGATCTCTTATATAGCTTACGTGTAAAAGCATGAGTCATCTGACAATCACCTATTGATAACACATTTGAAAAGAACCAGCCAACTTCTTCTGGCTACAGTCTACAGTAATTTCGAATCAAAATGTTCCTCCCTTTCCCCATCTCATGGCCTATTTTAGATGATAACATGCAAATAAGTGTTTTTCCTGCTAATTTCACTCATTTTTGGGTAACTGCCACTCTGAAGATGCAGCTGCCACAGATCAAAAGTTTCAAGAAAAGAGGGTGTTGTGGCTGCTGAAAAAGCTTTCTTGTTCCTGGACTAGATACCCAGAACCACTAGTGCTTGTCCAATGGCAAGAATCTGATCTAGGGCACATGGATGTGTCTTCTTCTTATTTTTCTTTGTTGAAACTTGTCACTCTCTTACACACAATATCCATTCCCAAGGCAATGGTCCACTGTCTGGGTCTTCAAAGACTGTGAGACTTCAGTTGGCCTAAGCACAGAAATTAAAAGGTCCTGGTTTACCATGTATACATTAAACAAGTTGAAATAAATGAACTAACCAGTTTCTAATGTTCTCATACTTTAAAGGAATAATTTGGGAAATAACCTCAAAGGATTTGTTTGTAAGACAGTAGGTATTTATTATATAGATGGTGAGAGGGACCACAGGTGCTCAATATCTATCTTAGATATTGAGTGCCTACATGACAGACTACACTAGACCCTGAAGATACAATTATAAATAAGGCAAATGGAGGTCATAGTCTTTGTAAAATTTACTGGAAGAGACAGAAATATAACAAATAATTAATAATAAATTATGCACATAATTATGTGATTACACTAGGTAAATTCTGTGTAGAAAAAGCATAGAACATGACAGAGTGGGAGAGAATAATGGAGATCTTAGACTAATGAGCAGAGAAGACCCCCACCCCCCAAGGGAAATGCCATGTGAACTGACCCTTGAGAGATGAATGGGAGGAGGCAGAAAAATTAGGGGCAAGCACATTCCTGGCAGAAGAAGGTCTTGTGTAGGGAAGAATGAAAGAGGAGTGTGAAATGAACCTAGGGAGGTAGTCAAGGGCCATAACCACCAGTGCCTGATAGACCTAATTTATAAGTTTGGACTTTATCCTAAGAGCAAGGGAAAGCAGCTAGAAGATATAAGGACCTTACTATGTGTATATTTGTGTTTTGTAGATGGTAAGAATTACAAAATTTAATGGATCTTTCTATGTATTTGAAAACCTTATAGAAAATTCCATGGGAATCCACAATCATTCTCATATGAGATTTTATCTGTAAGTACCTAATCCCATTTCACTATATCAAAACTAAACATTTTCTGTATCTCTCAAATCTTCAAAAGTCTTGTGAATCATCATGAGTAATTTTTAAGACTGAGTTAGCTGGAACTGAATTCAGAAGATCCAGTGAGTGGGGAGGCTTGACTCATTGATTTTTAATACGTTTGAATTGGGAAAAACTTTGAGGAATTAGAAAAGAGCAGAGTCCATGAATTCTTGGGAACTAGTCCTCTAGCTTTTTGGTGGTGGTTTTGTTTTTACAATGTATCTGAGAACTTTAAGTTTTACTATTAATATATTTTAAATAATATTTGCCCCAGATCTTGACTTTCCTTGTACAATATGCTGGACTGCCTATGGGCAACTTGATACCATTTCCCAACTTTGCACTATCAGTGGTGTGGGGATTTTGAGGCATAAGAACAAATTTCTTAGAATCTCTGTCAGAAGAATTCTGCTTTACATTCCACCAGGGAAAGACACTTATATAAGAGACAGAAGGTAAAAGAGAATCAGAACCATTATTGCCTCTGGGCAACACTGGGAAGGTGTTTGACCAATAGCAGATGGCAAGTAGGTTTTGCTACAGGTTTCTGGGTGCTCTGCAGTTCCTCTGTACTGCTCAGGTGCTAGAAAACTGAGACCATCAGTGCCATTATGTATTAAATTGAGGCATTTCCTGATTTCCTGGATGATAGTGGTGGTTTTCCAATCTTTTTTCCCTCAGCCTTTCTAATGGATCTTAAGTTTCTAGCTCCTTCTGTTGGATCCATTTCTGCATGATATAACTAGAGTGGTTCTGTTTTTCTAACTGAATTCTGATTGATACACACCATTATCAGTCAGTTCCCGTTTCTAAAACTGAATTAAATTTGTTTAGTGAACTGACATGTGTCTTCCAAGAATACTGTTTAACTAGCCTGGATAATTTTATTAGTCTTCTTTTTTTATTAGTCTTTTCTTGAATATTCTGTTCATGACCTCTCACACCCCTCCATTACCAACCATAAATAGATCTACATAACCTGTAAATCACAAATCCTCATCTTTTTAATTTGGATTAAAAGGGCCTTCAGGAACTGTTCCCCACCATATTTTGTCTTATCATCTCTGGTCTTGTCAGTGAATCACTAACATGGTTAATCTCTTTGATGATTCAAGGTCTCTGTTCATGTGATTCTCTTTTCTTAGACATACTTCTTCTTCTTCTGTTAAACTCGTACCTTTTCTTGAAGATCCAATTCAAATACTTCTCCTCTACCTTTTTTTTCTCATGACTATCTGCCTAACAATTGCAACTAAACTTCAAGAGCAATCTATATGTAATACAAAATTGTTATATTATTTTCTGTTTTGCTTTCTACATTCACCAGTTAGTAAATTCCTTGAGGAATTCTAGTTCTTCTTCTTCTTTTTTTTTCAATCTCAAGAACTTAGAACTCCATAAATGGTCATGGACTTGAAATACTGCGTTGAAATAGATTGTCACTTCTATGCCATCTATGCAAGAAAACAGCTTAAAAGAACCTCTAGAATCTTTTCAATAAAACTAAAAAAAACCTTTTCAAAGTTATCTAATGTTTCATAAAGTAGCCAAAGGAGAACTTCAACTTTTCTCTTGCAAAAAGAGGAAAACTACTAAAGAAATTTTCTTGCTTTTCAAAAACTGATGTTTTGAATATGTATTTTTTCAAGATATAAAAATGTAACTCCTGCTAAAGCCTTTGGGCATATGTACAGTTATAAATATAACATTAAAATACAAGTATACATCATAATTTAATTGTATCATACAATACAAGGGAAGGGAGAGAGTGAAGACTGGCATATTGCTTGCAGTAGAAGCCTCTCACAGATAGCCAGTGGTATGGGGTTAGAGATGATAAACAGTGCAGGAAAAGGCAGGGAGGGATTGCCTGGCGTTAACTAGGATTGCATTGAAATGGCAGCATGAGGGCCTTGGTTCCCCATCTGGCAAAACAATCGTACATGAATCCTGCCGATCATAACCATTGATAAATCCAAGAAGCAGTTTTAGTCCTGCTAACATGGGCCTAAGCACAAAGGGTATGCTAAATGGCAAATCTTTGTGGTACGGTCTCAATGCCAAGGGGAGTAAATTCTTAATTTTCATGTGTTACTGGCTCAGTGTGGAATTTCAAACAAGTTATTCAATATCTTTGGGCCTCAGGTGCCACATCCATTTATGGGGATAGTAATGTGTGACTCCTTCTTACTTCACAAGATTGTTTTGCACTTTTCTTCTATACATTTACATATCCACTTTCAAAGCTGACTCCAGGCAAGATTAGGAAGTAGAGAAGGTTTTTTTCTTGGTACCTTCCCATGTCCAAAGTTTGAACTCCATCCTCCTTTCTGTTTCCTCATTCTGCTGGGGTTCCTATTCCTACTGGGCCCTGCCAGATAGCACAGTAACTATTCTTTGAGTTATAGGTAACATTTGCATAGCATTTTATAACATATGTGAGGATTTATTTTACTCTTACAACAGCTTTGTGAAGAAGTAATTATTATGATCCACATTTTCCAGGCCAGGAAACTGAGACACGGGTAGCTGTTAAGAATCTTGCACAGAACCATGTATTCAATTAAATGGTATGTCTGGATCTGGAACCTAAGAATTTTACTCAAAACAAAACAAACAAACAAAACCTAAATTAAACTAAATACCTCTGAAGGATACATGAAATTTGTGAAGATTTAAAAGTTTTGGAGCACTGAAGAATGAGCTTATAAAAGAGCTCCCTGGGGGTAAGGTTTTGTATTCATCTTTTCCATGGTTGGATTCCCAGCCCATAGCAAAGTGTCTCATGTGTAGCAGTTACTATTTCAAAATAGTGGATGAGTAAATGAATAAAATAAATGAATGAATACTAGAATAGCAGTTATAGTATTGATCTATGTACATTTCTGTATATTTAATATCTACACATAGGTGTATCTTATACATACACTATGTACTCATATGTCTATGACAGTGTATTTGTTTTGTTTCGTTCTGTTTTGTACAAATAGATTATCCTTTCTCATTTTATTTTTTATCTTGGCAAAAATGCTATCATTTACATTTTTATTCCTTTTCTTTACACAGTGAAAAAATTCTAGGCTGGTCATTATAGGGACATTTTTTGGATTTTTAAGATAAACTTTGTACTTTAGAATAATTATAGATTTGCAGAGAAATTGCAGAAAGAATTCAAGATTTCTGCATATCCCTCACACAGCTTCCCCTAATGTTTACATTCTACATACATTGCCAAAGTTAAGAAGCCAACATTGGGATATTAGTAGTAAACCAACAGACTTTATTCAGATTTTTCTAGGTTTTCCACTAATGTCCTTTTTCCACTCCTGGATCAAATTCAGGACAGCACATTACATTTAAACACCACATCACATTTAAACATCACATCTTAGTCTCCTCTGATCTGTGGACAGTTTCCCAGTCTTGTCTTCATGACCTTGGCAGTTTTGAGGATTACTGGCCATTTATTTTCTAGAATGTCTTTTAATTTGGGTCTATCTGATGTTTTCCTTCTGACTAGACTGGAGTTATATGTTTTGGGGAAGAGTACCACAGAGGTGAAGTGCCCCTTTTGTCACATCCTATTGGGGGGTGCGTGTTATCCACAAGACTTATCACTGGTGATATTAATCTTGATCACCTGGCCCAGGTAACATTTGGCAGATTTCTCCACTGTTAACTTGCCCCTCACTCCCCCTGTACATACTCAGTTCTTTAGGAGCAAGTCACTAAATCCAGTTCAGTTCAAGGGCAGGAAAGATGGATGGGGCAGTTGGGGGAGAGCACTCAAAACCACCTTCTGGAGGGAAGAGGATTGATATAAATTATTCAGAATTCTTCTGTGAGGAAGATCTTTATCTTTTTCTCATTTATTTACTCCTTAATTTGTAGGAGTATGGACTCATATATTTATTTTATACTTTGGGCTATACTCAAATACTGTTATATATTTTTTTGCTCAAATTGTTCCAGCTTTGATGGTCTTTTTTAAGTTTTGCATCTTTAGAATGTCTCACCTATCAAAGGAGCTCTTCCATATAAGCCTAGAATCACCAAAAATGCTTGGCGTGGGACTTAGACTCATGACATCAGAGGATCCTGGTATGCGATCGTGTTGCCATCAATTACAGATTTTCTTCCCTGTGTGCTCAGTTCACCAATGTCAATCCCATCACTTTTCCTCAAGATCGCTGGTGATAATTTCAGAACCAGGATGCAGGGTTCTGATGGCCTCTTCTGAAAAGCAAAAATGTAGTGAAAGTTGCAAAAGACCAAGGCCCTGATGTTTCAGGGCTTCAGCACTATCTTTGGAAATGCTGGGAGGAATGGGAGGAATAAATTCCCATGAGGTTCCCTCTATTGTTCCCCTGACTTCGTTAATTTCAGTAGCAATTGGAGGCTTAGGACAGGTGATGAATTTGGTCCAGAGTGAGGTTAGTTGAGAAGGAAATGAAAACAGAGGTTTAACAGGAAGATTAGTGGACTTTCTACCTCTGGGCAATAAATGTCTGCTTTGGTCCTCACTAATCAGTTTTCCACATGCCTCATGCCATTTGCTTTACTTAGGATGAGTTCTTAGAGCTCCATTAGGAAGTGTTCAAACTGCTGTTTTGAGAAGGCTGATTTTCTTTTTCAATGCCCTCCTTTTAACCCACTTCCTTTTTTCTAAGTGTATGCACATAGAGGGCTGGTCAAGGGGGAAATTACGCTGATTAGGAAACATGGTCCAATTAAAGCCCACATGATGGGGAAATTGCCTGAGAGTCCAAATATATGACTTCAGGATAGAGAGGCCACTTTAACACCTGCAATGAGTGTACAGATTTCAGAGCTTAAGAGAATGGGTGTCTGATCAATTTGCATATAAAAAATGATGGGATCCAGCTAAATAATAATATGTCTCTTATCAGGGAGGGGAGAGTATGTAGTTTCCTTTAGCCCTATGATATTTAGAAAACATTTACTATTTTTAAAAAGGCAAAAATAGGAAGATTGGAATAAGGGCACAGTAGTCCTTAATTATTTCCCTTTACACCTGTCGCCTCTTGCTTTCTTTATGTCCCTTTCATTCCCACCCAAACCTTAACAGTTTTCAAAACCCCTTTTCCCTCAATTTTTAATGAGCATTTACATCATAAGGGCAGACTCAAAGAGTGTTATGAGGCTAAAATTATTTGAGCTTTAGGAGGGAAGATGGCAGAGGGTCAAGGTATATAAAGGAGAAATCTCTCACGGTGAAACACCCTTTGAAATGCTCCTCATACTGTCTGTTTAGTTTTGAGAAAGTTTCATAGTGGTTGACAGATTATGTAATCTGCTTGCCCGCCCACTGATGATTTTTTGGCATGGGGAGATTGTACAGGTATTTCGATTTTAGCTAGTCTCTAGTTAATAATCAATAGTTCTGTTGTCTAATGAAGTGATGGCCTTGACACCCTGGCCTTTGTGCAGTGTTAAAATAACATTGATCGCTATCATTATCATATGCCCTTGATATACTGAATAAGGACATGGATATCAATCTTGGAGCAAAGTAACATTTCATAAATCTTGTAGAAATAACCAGGATTTTCCAAACAGGCATATGCTTCTTGACAGCAGTGTGACAGAGGAGTCTAAGACACAGATAATTTATAATTTATCTCTAAACTCAGATTGAAGAAAGACTCAAAACTAGGATTTAGTATAAAAAGTATTTCTTTATATGCCAAAGAGGACAAGAGAGGCTTTTGATTTTTTTTTTTTTAATAGTAGATGGCATGAGGAGGAAGGCTTCTGTGGCACTTTTGGGGTAAAGGGATGGAGGAAGAATGGAAAAATTTCTCTTGGCTATCCTTTCTGAACTTTGTTTTGAATTTGGTGTGAGCTTAAAATGACTTGATAATCAGAGTCCTGGCATATTGTGGAGAGGGCTTTAAATGGGACTGGCCCTCATCCAGCTCAACTGAGGAACTGCAAGGAAAAGGATCCTTTTTTCCAGCAGATTCTCTTCATCAGCGTCTCAGATTTCAGACTTTTTTGCTCTAAGTTAATATTTTAACCTCTTTGCAACTAGTTTTTTATTTAGAAATGCCAATTATTCATGTGACTATTCTAATTATCTGCATATCAAGGGATTGAATTATTCCTTATTGCTAGATAATAGAAAAGAAGGATCATTGGATCAAAATTTCAAGATAAAATTGTTTCTTACTTGGTAAAATTGCTCTTCTAAAACAATATATTCATGGTTCATAGTCTCTGGTAGACAGTCTTACCACAAATATAGAGACATTTGTTTAGAGAAGTAAGCTACACACAATAATTTTCCAGCTCAGAACAGTTACTGAAAGTTGTGTGAAGATTTCAGGATGTGAATAATTCATAGCAATTATTTTGTGCTACAGAATTATCCCTGTACTGTCCATAGAATTCCAGAATGGGTAAACAAGAAGAAAGTGTAACAATTCCTTGAAAGTTCCAGAATTCTCCAATGGACAAAAGCATTTAAAGGTGACAAAAGGAGCAGGAGCCTTAATCAGGATGCAGGCAGATAAAACACCAGGATGTTTTTATTGTCACTAATTTAAGAATACAGAGATGGTCTCCTATTTTTATTTTATCATTTTAATTTGATTTTATTTAGTTCATTTCATTTGAGTTCAATGCATCTTTTTAGTTAAATGTATTTTGATTTTTTATTTCTACTTTGTTAACCTAAATGTACTTATTGTTATTAATTTATGAATATAGGGATGGTCTTCTACTTAATAGACAGTTTTGGAGATTCTCTCTTCCTGTCCCTCTGCCCTCCCCCTGCTTATTTTTTTTTTCTCTCTCTCAAATCGTTTCAAAAAATTAAAATACCCACTGGTTTTGTTTCCTTAAGATACAAAGAGGCTTGCTCATAAAAACCAGATGACTGGGTATTATCACATGTGTGTTGTATGTTATGTATGTGTTGTGTCGGGGTTGTGTGCCTGTATTTCTACTCCATGCATGTGTGTAACTTTTATTAGTGCAACTGAGAATATGCCCATCATATAAAAAACATACATCTTTTGTAAGTTGGATGTGGAATAGATGTTTGATAAAAATGAGTTTTAATTGCTACATACTGAAATCTACTTCGATATAGGTGGTATCTGTGGATTCTTAATTGGGTTGGTAGTCCTTTAAATCGAATGAAAAATATTCAAGTCTATAACAAAATATTCAAGGGTGTAACAATTATTTCCCCCTTTTTGGCTTCCTCTCAAAAGATTATTACTTAGGACTCATTTTTGTTGTTACATTTCAAAAATTGGGTAGAAGGGCAGCCCGGGTGGCTCAGCGGTTTAGCGCCACCTTCGGCCCAGGGCCTGATCCTGGACTCCGGGATCGAGTCCCACGTTGGGCTCCCTGCGTGGAGCCTGCTCTCCCCCTGCCTGTGTCTCTGCCTCTCTCTCTCTCTCTGTCTCTCTCTCTCTGTCTCTCATGAGTAAATAAATAAAATCTTAAAAAAAATAATAAAATGGGGTAGAAAGCATAGAAGGAGCACCAGCTGTTTCTGATGGCTTGTCCTCTGAAACACCGTGGTGGAGAGAGAGAGAAGGTTGTGCGTATCTATATGCCAATATACAGGCCCCTGTGTTCAAAGAGACTCATGGGAAAACACCAACTGGTTATTTGGGCCTAAATGGTAGGGATGGTGTGGAGGGGGCTGGCGGGGAGGGGATGTCACTCAATGACTAAAGCCTGAAGCTTTTTTAAATCAATTATTTCCTCCCTTTAAACAGGAGGCTAGCTTCCAGCTGCGTAATACCTTTACTCACTAATCTGCCAAAAATGTAAATATTTTTATAAATACATTATTTACTGGGCAGGAAGCTTTTGGGGAGACAGTGGGGTGGTGGTGGAGCACAGAGAAATGTGCTGGCAGTAAGAGCTTTATGGCCACTCCAGACCCAACTGTCATTCCTCCGGTACTTCCTGTCAGTCTGACTAAACTCTGTCATCCCTCAACCCGGTTTAAATTAACAGGTAATTTGTAAATGTCACTTCAGGTTAGGCCGCTCATTTTGTTTCTACTCTACCCATGCAAAGTCTAGGACTAATTTTTCTTGTCTTCTTTTAATAGGATTTTCATTTATAAATAGAATTATGTTCTGAAAATAAATTACAGTAAGTGATGCACAGAACGGGTAGCAGCAGCACTTTCATAGAATTTCAAGCACCTACATCAGAAGAGATTAATAAAAACACTTCAAAGGCTAAATTCTATTTAAGCAGAAGACAGCTTTTGGTTAATATTTAATCTGAGTAACTGAGATCTTGGTGGAAAAATATAATTTTTTAATATCTAAATTAATTTTCAAAACAAAACCATTAATTTTGTTTGGAGAGTTTGTGCAGTGAGAAAGTTTTAGTAATATATTTGTAGAGGGAAAAGTTAATTAATTTTGTGGGGAAAAAATTAGCTTTTAATATTGTATTTGTTCTAAATGAATTCTTATTATTTGACCAGGTGTAATGATTTAGGATTCCTCTTCCCGAGCCTTTTCCATAGGCAAAGGAGGAGGCTCTAGGGGAAGAGTCTTTACTCCAGTTACTCTTCTGTGGCTGCCATGCACTTCACCCAATTCTTTGGCGAAAATTCCCAAGCTGGAACCCTGTACCTCTTCACCCCCAAAGACTGCAAGGCTGATTAGTGGGGTTTATTGCATGGAGGCCTTTGGGCATTGCCACTGTAAGAGGCTCATTGCAATCATGCACTTTTTTTTGCAGAGAGGAAATTAAGGCTGGGAGATGCAGTGGAGAATCACGTTAGGTTGAAGGAGAAAATGGGAGACCTTGCCAAGCCACGAGACAAATATTCACCAAACGGTCAAAGGGGCTTATTGAGATGACAACCTGTGAACTCATGTATGTGGCTTGAATACAGAAACTTGTGGAGCAATCAAGTCAGTCACTTGTGCCATCTTGCCAGTTGTGTTGTTTACTGGCTTTGTGGCCTCAGAGTTTAATATCTGTGTCTGGGCTGATTCAGTGGGGGTTTCTACAGCTGAAATATGTCCCCTATGCTGTAATCCTATTTTGTCATAGCAACAGGCTTTATACCTCTCCTAACCAGGATCGGGTATAGCTGGGCTGGGAAGGTTTGGTCTTTCTTCTGTCTTGCAGCCGAGAAAGCAGCATTTGAACAGGAAGACAAAGCGAATCTGTAGTATTTAGGATCTGAGATTAGTTTAACAGAAGCTCTGGTACCAACTAACCATTCTGGTACTGTGTTCCTCTACCTTCTTCCTTCATTCCTAGTCTGCCAAAGCTCTTTTTGGTCTATTCCCTCTTAGTCGAGTGGGAGATGTCGAGACAAAGAAGCTCAAATTGTGTTTAGTCCAAGCCTTTGCCAAATTTCTTCTCTACCTCGTTCAATGCGTGGATGCTCTGTGGACTTTTTAATTCCTTAAGATGATCATGTTCTTACTTGACGTAGATGTTTAATAGCTGGACTCACATGATCACATTACAGACATTTGAGAGATGGGAAGAAAACTACTCACACTGCTGTCATATTTCCTTCAATTATTTTTTTTCTATATCAGCTTTTTAATTCTATGTAATTTTAAGTTGTATACATAGGATTTATATAGATAGCCTTTTTCTCTTAGTGTGTCATCTCCTTTCCTCATATTTCCCATAGCTTTTATGGTTATCCTATTTCCAAAAGAAAAGGCAATTAAAGGAAACACCATCAGGATTCCTTTAACAAGTATCCTATACTATACTTATTTGGGAATAGTAGTTTATGTCTGTTGCCATTTGATATTATAAACATATTTTCACCAGTGGGAAGGAACCACCACTATATCTCAGAAACAGTGCTACCGTGGGTACGTCTCTGTGTGTTCAGTGCCAGGCCTTTCTGCAGGGCACCCACCTGGGAGGGGTGTGGCTCTGTACTCTCTAGTAAATGCCCCCTCCCCTTGTGTTTGAGCCTGTTCGTGTACATATGTCCTTCTATTTGGTAGACAACATGTATCAAAATAATACACAATTATGAAGTAAATTTAAAAAGAGCAGGGAGAGCAAATGAGAGGCAGACAAGCAGAGCATCCCTTTTCCTAGTTGCTGTATGTAGTTAGAGAAAAGAATACTCTTATAACGAACTGTGTTAAGTGCACAAAAAGGTGCCACTTTTACCCAAATTTTTTTTTCATGAGTTTAATAGCATTTTTACTTAAGGTCTTTCCCCTAGGAAAAAATGATGTAGAATGTTAGGGTGGAGGGCCAGGGAAGGTGTATTTTAAATCTCTGATTCATTATGTTAGTTGTAAAAATTGCTACGAAGGAACAGTGAATAAATTTTTATTGGGAAAACTGAGTATTGCTTTCTCTCTCTCTCTCTCTCTCTCTCTCTCTCTCTCACACACACACACACACACACATAAACACACACACTTCTTAATTGAATAATTTCATTCCTAAATTCTCATTAGGATTAGAAGCATTATTGGAGGTGCTAGGTGACCCCTACACCTTTGAATAGCATATCTTTTTAAAAGTAATCAATTTTCTCCAGGCTTTCACTCAAACTGTAAGTTAAAACTAAAGCCCCAGAAGAGAAATTTGGCACTGATGAGAGCGAATCCCAATGTTGCCATTACTGTACCATGTTCGCTTGTAGCAAATCATACCCTTTCTTCCCCCCTGCAGTATTCTTAACTTGTAGCTAGAAGAAATAATTGGTTAGGTAGAAATGTATCATTACCAGACAAGCTTCATGAAATTGACTTTAAAAATCTTTGTAAAATATGAAGCATATGTTTAAGAATAATATTAATTAGGTCTCAGTCAGTTTGCATGTGCTTCAAAAAAACATACAATAATAAAAAAAGAGAGAGAGAGAGAGAGAGAGAGAGAGACCTGCTTCTTATTTACACAGCCCAGTACTTTGAAATTTCTCATGGCAGAAAGCAGTCCTTCATGTACATAACCTATGAATTATCCTTGAAATAAAATGTTTAATTACAGTTGACATTTCTGAACCCATTGCAGGTGGTGCCCATCTGAAGAGTGACATTGTTTACTACACTACAAGGCTCCGGGCCTAGTGTCAGAGATTATAAACCAATTTCCATCCCTGCTTTAATGCTGGTTTAATATCAGAAGAAGAACTTTACTGTGTAAATATTAAACATTTTGTTTAAATATTAAGTACCAAAGGTCTTTTCCTTTTGATTATTAAAACAGGAAGAGCCCCAACTTTGAAAGAGGTGCCTTGTTGAATTAAGAAAATGACTGGTTCTTTACCTTCAGGTTAATTATCACTGGCCAGAGATGTGTGCTCAGGCAAAATGTCAGTTGTCTACTTGTGCCATTGTGAATTTTGGTCATTAAACAGCAATAGGTGACCAGGAGTCACCCTTACTAATAATGAGTTTATTGGGAATTGTACATTTTCTCTTGACCTTTGCCTAAGAAATGGTCTGATAATTATAATCGACCAAGAAATGCTGTCTCCTTGCTGGATGCAGATAGAGCAGGTTGGGGAATCTCATCCACAAGGAAGTGACCCGTGACTGTTCCAACTGTAGTAGCACTCATTGAGTTTGACCACCATCAAGCTGCAAAGGAGCTGATCATCTAGGGTTGACAAGAAGGGCCCCATTGTGAAATACAAGTTTGTTTGCCCATCTGAGATCAAAATTAAACCAGAGAAGTAGAATTATATAAATATCTGGCCTGCAGACAAATGCTCAAGATGGATGAATTTTCCAATTAATTGGGATAGGAGCTATTATGTGAATATTCACAATTCCTCTTAATTGTGGAAAAATGAGCTTTCTTTAATTCTGTGGTATATAGAATTTGCTTGCTTTGCATCCTTTTTCTTATGCATTGTCTTAAAATTCTTGAGTCGAGAACTCTGCACCTATTGTATGAGAGATACAAATGTTACTTTTGCATTGATAACTATTGGGTCTAACTTACTGAAGTGCTTATAAAAGGGTAGATAAGTTCTGCTTTTAGGCTTTTGGTATTCAGCATCTCTAAATATGGAAGCATCTTTAGGATTCTAAGAATGATGATGAAACCAGGCAAATCTTGTTAGGAGAATGTTTTAGAGCACACTAGTTTTGAGGGGAAAGGGAAGTTGACTTTTTTTCCCAGAACTGTTGAACCTATTAATATTTCCATGTAGGGGATTAGATGGTAACATTACAAAGCAGCTTATAGGACATGCATCAATTGGTCAGTACTTCACAAGCACTTTTTAAAAATCTCTTCAATTATTAATCAATTAGCATATACATATATAGAGCATCCAACTGGTACCTGGCATTGTGGTGAACCTTCAGACAATTAAAACACATCAGAAAAGTAAAGATTAATTTACTAGATCCATCTAGAAAACAATTTTACATATTAAACTATTTAGCAGAAGGAAAACAAGGTTGTCTAGTCAGAGTGTGATCAGATTTTATAAGATTTTAGTAACCAGGGAAATGAAGTTGGGAGCAGTACTGTCCTTGAGCTGTATGATGTGGGGAGACTTACATACTGAGGGGCCTTTAGTAAGGGGAGAGGTTGGGATTGGAGAGTCCTACTGGAAGCTATGGCAGTAATATGATAAATTTAAAAGGTTTAGGTTAGTGCAGGACAGTGGGAATAGACTAGAAATGTGGTTTCTAGAAAATTTTAAATTTAGTGGTCACTAGTAGCTCTTTAAAAATTATGTTTCTCATTATTTTTCCGTATGTCAGGAGTATGGAAAATGTAATCCCATGGCCAAAGAATTAGTCAGGGATTTGGAAGGCATGCATTATTTTCTTGGTCAAATTACTGAAGCTCTGTATGATTTTGGATTTCCTATACCTTCTGGCTTCCCTGCTTTAGATGTAAAGTGACCATAGCAGGTGATCTAACTACTAGATAAGACTTTAAACATGTTTTAAGCTTCCTATGTGAAAGACTCTGGAATTAAAGAAATTCTTTTTAATATCCATGACTAAATTTTTTGTTCACGCCAACCCCCAAAGGGAGGACGGCAGCTTGCATTTGAATCAAAACTCATACATTATTGACCTTTGAAACATTAGTTTACCTTTTCTTTATTTGTGTGTCATCTGTTAGTATCCTTCAAAGATTTCCTCTTTTGAAAGATTTAGAGTTCTGCTTATTGAATTTGGTAGTTTAATTTAATATGATTCAATTTTAAATGTCTACTTTAGCAAAATCTTTGAGGTGCTTCCTTAGTTGAGATTTCTTTAGTCTTACAGTGCTGTTTTCCAAGTGTAAATATACTTTAAAATGTGAGGAGCTTTTTATGGTTAAGAGTCTTTATGGTGACTATAGTTAATAATACTGTATTTTAGATTTGAAACTTGCCAAAAGAATAGATCTTAAGGTTCTAATCACAAGAAGAAAAGTTCGTAAGTATGTATGGTGATAGATGTAGGTTTAACATGGTGATCATTTTGTTATATATATATATATCAAATCATTATGTTGTACACTTAAGCTAATGTAATATTATGTGTCAATTATATCTTAATACACTTCATGTTTTCTACTAATATTTTGCCTACTTTTCACTCAAAAAAGAATTATTGACTTATTATATAAAAAGATCTTTGCCATACATACTCAAGATATCCCAAAGTGAAAGATGTCTTCTATTCATATAGGAACTTAAAGTCTAGTTGGAAAGATCCAACATTTAAACACAATGGCATGTGAGTGGCAAAATAACCAGTGGGATATGCATTTATTCAGAAGTATATACACTACCTGGCACACTTGGCACATCCAAGTATGTAATGTGTCAAGAGATAAAAGATGAACTCCAACTGCAGAGGTCTTTGAATTAGGCCCAGGAGGAAGGGAGGATTCTAATCTGGAGGGAGAGCATTCTCAGCCCAGGGACTCTCTTTACAAAGGTATGGAGGCACCAAGTGCCAAAGCTGTGGCCAGGGGAGGCTACTATAAAGTATGTACTTAGTCTATGCTCCATACACACAGCACATAAATAGAAATGTTTAAGAGGCTATAAAATGGAAAGAAAATATGGGAATACCAGTGAATATCAATGAGGAGATGACAGATGTGAAAGATGTCTGATCAAGCTAAATTACCATTACCTTTTGAAAAACCATAACTATTTAGAAAGTGAATTTCCATTTATGTCACAAGAGAAGATGGTTTTAGTACTGTGTCCTCATGTCCCTAGTTCCTTGGTCAGAGGTCACCTCCTCCAACTCATTAGAAGCAGATGGAGCAGTCACCTTTCCCCACTGCTGATTTCTATCTCAAGGAACCTGGGAAATATATTTCATTTTCAAAAGTATCATTGATAGAAGTGCTCCCACTTCACTCTTGGGCTCTTTACAGACCATGTTATTCTTGGAAATGTCAACATATTAAAACCCATGCAATGTGAAGGTTCAGGGATAAGTTCTCTGGAGATTCTTGAAACAAGAGTCACTTTACCAGAGGTAGAACATCCTGGTCTTTTAGGTAATATTACTGTGTAAATACAAATCACCACAATTATAAATGGGTACTCCTCTTAGAGAATGAAAAGGATTGTTTCTCTAAGTTCTTAAAAGAAAAAAGCCTTCATAAATCCACTCACAGCCCAGGAAGAAACACTCAAAAATTTGATGTTGTATAAAAATAGAGCAATTTTTCCAGATGAGGACAAGCACATTAAAGAGAAAATTATTCTCTACCCAAAGCTGGCTTTGTTTATATAATGTTCCTTCCTATAAACCCCTTGAAGATAGGCATCACTTTTAAATTTCTCAAGAAACATATGAAATGTGCCATATTTAAGATATTTTGACCTAGCTTCTGTTTATAAGGATGCATTAGTAAAATCACTTTCAGGTTTTGGATAGAGAAAGTACCTATCTTTACCTAGATCTGTTTAAAGATTTGGGGATAGAGATTTAGATGGCTATATATTTCACAATGGAAATATGGCTGAAACTTCTTATGCAGAAATTTTAAAAAGTGGTGATTATCAAATAATTAACATCTTCCCGCCATTAGGCACATCAGTGAAATAGCACATGCTATAGTTTATTAATATATTTTATTGCAATTAATCACCCTTTCGGTTTTACTGAAAGCAAACCTGTTGAAAATATTCTATTTTGAACTAAACGTGTTGGTAATATTTTAGGACACCAAGTTTTAAAAGTCTAGAACTGACCCTCTGTCAAAAGGACTGTATAAATGAAAATTTTTTCTTGGCTATTTCATTGTTTTTTATGCACTATTGACAAAAATCAAATTTTGTTTCAGAAACGATTTCAAATAGATCCATTTTGGTTCTCTTGACATTTTAAACTTGTTTATGTAAAATTATTTCATCTTTTTTTATTGAAAGGCACTGAGCATTTCACAAGTAATGACATATCCTCTGGTGTGGAATGGTTGTTGAATCAGGTTTAAAAATATGGAATTCTAACATAGAGAGGTGGAATAATTGGGACAGGTTTTGTCGTGGCATTGTTGTGGAAAGAGAATATACACACAGAAGCCTTAGCTTATTTCTTGCCTAAACAGGAGAATCAGGAAAACCTAGATTGCCTTTTCTTGGAATTTACCCATATTTTAAAACATATACCAGTAGTTGTTTATCAGCAGAGTTAAATTTTTTTTTCTTCCAAGGTAAGCAACAAATTATATCAGATGAAAAGGAAAGAAGGCCAATTTCTTTTATTTTTCATCAGAGTAAACCCTAGCATGAAGCATATTGATACAATTTCTGTGGGCTGGTAATTTTCACAACCCACTTACAAGGCAATAATACATTTTCCAGATATTCAAATAATATGTATTACAGAGATTTGAAGGCAAAGAAAACGGCTCTCGCAAAAAGAAATACAGCCAAAGGTACCCTTCATTTGAAGAAATGCATAGAAAGAATCCACTATTAAGAGTTCCTTATGGGAATGATTGCTTGTCCTGTGTATCAGCCCCATCCTATGAATTATAGCAAGTGGATTCCTGCATTTTGAAGAGAAATGATTACTTATTATGTATCTCTAATTCCAAGCAGCACAAACTAAAGAAATTTCCTTTCTGTTATCTCAAACTTTAAACTCCCATATCTGTTTTTGCCTTTTTGAGAGGTCTGTGAACTGAAAATTACATCTCAACACACTGAAATTATTACTGAGGCTTGATCCTAAGGGGTAAATTTTCAGGACATGGCAGTGGGATTTAGCTGGGTAATTCTTATTAATACTAATAACAGTCAATTACTAGACTCTGGAATGTACCTGAAGAATTTCACCTGAAGTCTAAATACATGAAAACAATCTCTTAATCACACCCGATATCATACCTTCATGGGACCAAAGAGAAAAGATGAGAATATTAGTTTAAAAAATTAAAAAGAATCACAACTTTAAAAAAAGATTACTTCAGCTCATAGAAAAATTCATATTGCTTTCACATCTTATCAAACATACACAGAATTGGTGGGAAAACATTGCAAAAGCCAAAATAGATGACATATCAACCTTCATGCAATGCCTAATGACAAAGCCATGCCATTTCCACATGCAAGCTTTGGGAACGTGTGATGCTTTGTTCTCCCTAATTAGCAGGCTCTTCCTAGACCTAATCATTTTGGGAGGGAAAGTCTAGACTAAATTTAATATATGAGCCTTCATTGAGTTTAGTTTGGTTCTCATTCTGTTTCATTTGACTCTTGTGTTCCCTGAGTTTAATAAAATTATTAGCCAATATAAATTTAATTTGTCAAAAATACCTCACCCTACAAATTCAGCCTTTGAGAATGCATTGCCTAGAGAGGATTTGGCTTTAGACTGTATTGTACCTTGTCATAAGCTTATGATAAGCGCTCTTGAGATTGGCTATGACCCCTTCAGCAGGCATTACCCTCCCTACCCATGAAATTCCACCCTCCACCCCTGCTCCCGGCCCTACAAAATCCACTTCAATACTTTGAACATTGATTCATTTTCCTTTACCAGACAACCATCTCTTCTAGTGGCTGAGTGCAGGCTTCTTAGTCAGACTTAAAGCTTTGAGACTTTGGGCAAATTAGTTATCCTCTCTGGGTTTCATTGCCCTCCTCTGTAAAGTGGGGCAGCCACTATCTCATAGGGTGGTTGAGGGAATTAAAGCAGTTAAGAAATATAAAGCTCCTTTCTGAAAGGCCACCTAGCATACAGTAGGAGTACTGCAATCCCATAGATCTTTGTATAGCACCCTCTTGTATTTATATGATGATCTTATTTTGTCTCCTTAGGGCTTAGGTCCTTATTTTGCTATGTAGCCTTAATGGGCAAGCAAAGAATGGGAAGGACCCAAGAAAGCAGTCCACCACGTGTGAGAAAGGACAGGCAGCAATGCAGAGGACAGCATTTGTTTGGAACATCGGAAGAAAGAGTAAGAGAAGAGGGTGCAGAGGCCAGATTTAGGTAGAGAATTTCTGGGGTGCTGGGGAGCTGAGGGCAGGAGAGAGGAGGAGGAGAAGGAGTGCAGGAAGAGACAGGAGGAGAATATGGTGTCAAGCTGGAGCAGAGCCTCCACATGTGTAAACAGAGATTGCCAAGCAGTGCTGTTCACTCTCTGACATCATGGAGAGACTTCAGTAAAAGGTTTACATTCTTTTTTTTTTTTTTTTCATCTCTCCCTCCCTCATCTCTCTCCCTCCCTGCCACCCTGCCCTTTGTCCTTTCTTCTCCTTTTACTTTAACATGGCATTTATGTTATTTACTTTTGGGGATGGATTAATAAGCACAGTACCATTTTTCCTTCTCATCAGGGCCACTCTGTAGGCATACATATCAGCAACATTGTCCCCTCAGTGGCTTGTGGGGCTTTCCATAGAGGCTTGCGTGTGGCACATACCACTCCTGCCCCCCAACAATATTAATCCCATGGTGAATATGCTGTTTCCAAGCTGCCTTTTTTAATGAATATGTTTTGGAAAGATTTCTCCTCACTTTAATGTAGCAACCCAATAATACATACCACTCTACATAGACTTCAGATCTTTATAGTGTTGAAAATGCTTCTGTCCTCATGGTCTCATTTGTTTTCCCCACAGTAATTTTGCACATTTGCAGGTCAGGTACTGTCATTCTTATTTTATGCAGGAGGAAGGACATGACTCAGAGATGTGCTGGTCCTAGCACTGATAAGGCCCTATGACTATTGCTTTGTATTCATTCTACCCTGAGTGTTTCTAAAAGGTCTAATGGGCGCATATGATCTCTCCATTCTCTGGGATTCTAGAATTCCTTCTGCATTTTTCTCAGAATTCCATAGTTTTCCTTTATTTGTGTACTAATTGTTTCAGGTTTATCTAGCTTTCCAGCTCAATTATAAAAGTTCCTTTTGGCAAGGTGCTGACCTTCCTCAGGATGCGCAGAGCCTGTGTGTGAGGCCAACCAGTTTCTTTGTCCTGGTACAGAAGCTAGATAGTGGGACTGCTTGTTCCTACTTTTCTGTTCTGGGAAGTCTTGCCTTAGGTCATAATGCTGACATGGGGATTAGAACCCACAACCTCTGTTCGCCCTTTCTGAGGTTTAGCCCTCTGAGCCATGCTGCATTTAAGTTTAGTAATTAGCACTTAGAAAGCCATTGAGGTCAATCCCCATTGCGCCTGTGTAAAGTTTGAACTCATTTAATTGTCAAAGCCTCTCAGAGAACATTTCTGTATAATTCTGTGTATTTTAAAATAAACTAATGCCGTTATCTATATTCACTTAGAATGGGATGCAGTAATAGTATATGGACAGAACAAAAATCTATTAATACTCACATGTGTGGTAAGGTGACATTCAGATGCATCTGTTTCCTCTCATAAAGTCACCTGCTGGAAGCCTATTGAGTAAATGTTAATGAATTTGGGTGTACCTTAGCTGCAAATGGATCAGATCTTCCTAATGTAACATTACAGCAACCTAGATTCACTTGGATCATTCTGCTGATTTAAATTAAATTGAACATCAAAGCCAGCAAAATGTATTAGGGAGGAATTAGGTGAGCTACAGAAGCATTTAAAGGGTGTTCTTAGAGCCCCAAGAAGAAGAGAAAGATAGGAATATCTCTTTGTATTCTAGCTTAAAGCCCCAGATATATTTGGAGAGATGGACGTGATGATTCTGTTGTATGAGTGGAGTTTGCCATATGACCTCCACTAATGTTTAAAGATTGCTCCATAGTTTAGTCTTTAAAACATCATGCTGAAAGCATGCCGTCAAGTGCCTGCCAAATTTAATTTTAAAAATTTAGCTGGCTTTTAGCTAGAGGTGAGGGGGGAAAAACATTAAAGATTTTGTTCTTGTTTTAACTGTTTAAAAAAAAGTTGAAACTTGGATTTTTCTATTTGGTCAGTTATTTTGAAAATAGCATGCAATTGCCTCTCAAATCAAGTTGAAACTCATAAGTGGAAGGAAGTTCAGCACCTCTCCTCCTCTATCTACCTATTTGTCTTCTTTAATGTGTTGACATAGGCTGTTCTGAAGTCCAATATATTTAACTAATTCCTACCATGTTCATTAGTATGTATGAGACTTTACCTGTGGCTTTTCAAATGTGTTATCTCTTCATCATGAGGGTATAAATACGTAAGTGTATAATTTATGGATTTTGCTTTTGATGTAGCTTCTCATAGTATTTTTTAGAGTTTTCTATCTAGTGTGTCTACCTCATGACCCTTGCTGACTTACTAATCTAATTTAGAACATAAATTTGGTCAGTCAGCAACAAATACTTACAGAAAACTTAATTTTAACTATTTTTTCCTCATAGGGAAAGTTCTATGTGAAAAGCAGCCTCAATGTTTTGGTTGATAATATTGGTTCTCAGATATCTGTACAATTGTGAATGAAATAAGCTGTTTTTTCAAACTTTGGGAGGGATTTCTTCTTCTTCCCCCCCGATAGATACGATTTCACTGGTGCTGTTAGGCCAGATTCTTTGTCTATCACTATATTGTCCAAAGACTCTCTTACGGGGCTCTTATACAAAATAAAAACCTCAACATAGAGAAATAATTGCATTGGTAGATGCTGATATTTGGCTAACAAATGGCCAGGAATTCCCATCATTGGAATGATTCCAGTATAGTTTGTTATAAATCAGAAGTATTCCATGACAAACAGAGAAAAGCAACTAACTTTGGTTTATGGTTACTGTTGATGGACAACAATTCTAAGTCCCACATCACATTATGAACATGAAGCATACCATGAGATGGCCAATACTGGGAACATTGTGTGTTTTGGTCTGAAGAGGATTTTCCATCATTTTTTTCCCCTCCAAAGGGATTCTTAGTACTCATGAAATATTCTCATGATGGAAAATATGGAAAGCATATAAAATTGGATCCACTTGCTCAAGAATCTATGTCGATCAGTAGAGATAGTATACATGTAGTACTTATATAAATATAGAAATGTTTCTAGTAAGTACCTTAAAAGGTAAAAAGAAATTGCAATTAATTTTAATATTTTAACTCCAAATATTCAAAATCTTATCATTTCAACATGTAACCAATATAACAAAACTAATGAGATGTTTTGTATTTTTTTCTTTTTTTTGTTTTGTTTTGTTTTGTTTTGTATTTTTTCATGTTCAGTCTTCAAATCTGGTATATTTCACACTTAGTGGTACATCTTGATTCAGATTAGACATGTTTCTCAATAATAGTTTCTTTAGTAGCTTCTTCTCAATACTTTCTCTAAACTCTTCAATAGGTACATGTGGTTAAGGCTGCCATATTGGACTATTCAGATTTAGATGTACCATTTGTAGGGGTTAGGGACTCTAAAACTCTCTGGGTTTGAATCTTGCCTCTGCCTCAGTCTGTCTGTGACCATGGGCAAGTTAATTAAGTTTTCTGAGACTCAGTTTCCTAATACATAAACCAGGTAAAAATTATTTTGGTCTCATTGGTTTGTTATAAGAGTTAAATGAATTCAAAATACCTGATGAATAGTAAATATACTGCTCTAGACAATGCAAAAGGAATGATAGTACTGTAAAAATCACCTGAGCCTATAAGGGATTTTAAAAAAATGCATAATATCAAAGTTGTATTTCCACACTCACCATGTTATCATTACCTCAACCATCTAATCGTGTCATTCTGTGATTAGTTTTTATTGCTGTTTTGAGTGTGACCTCGTCTTATTTTGGGAGTAGCCTTCTTCTATTTCAGGTGTTAAGATAAAATTCTTTCTCACATATGTTTTCTAAGAAGCCAAAGGCTTGAAAGTAAGAAGTACAGACTTAGCCTGGTTTAAGATAGTTTTTCATTAGGGTAAATAACTTAGGTGGATAGAATGCAGTGATTTTTCATTGACTGAAAATATGCAAACAAATGGCAATTGTTTACTTTCCTGTTTGTACAAATTTTCTGCTAGATTTGGAGGAAAATGAAATCCATTTTGTCAGCATACACCATGACTGGCAACACTTACACTCTTCAGATAGCTGTCAGAATTCATGGACACCATGGCAATGTTGTAAAAAGCCTATCATAAGTTACAATATTCACATAGCTGCCAACCACCCATAACAAGTGCCAGACATCAATAACTGTCCCCATTGTCAAAGGGAGGCAGTAAGGACAAGCACCAGTGATACAGCTAACCAAGAGGACAATATTAATTCATGACTGAGGAATCCTTTGAAGCTAGCCAGAGACCAAAAAACCTCCCCCAAAACCAAAAAGAAAACAAAAACAAAAAAACCCCAAACACAAACACAAAAACAAAAAACACAAAGCAGGAATTCAGTCAAGCCATCCCTCTGGCTAAGGCCCATAGAGCAATCAAAGGTCAGCCCATGCCCCAAATTACCCATTTAGACCTCTAGGAAGAGGAGGATTGCAGAGTACACTGTTCAAAGGTGGTACTTTCTGTCACAGGATTCCGTAGTTCTTTTTTATTCTTGGGAGGTTGTGCCAAAAAAGATTATTGGCATGCTTTCTCCTGTTAAGAAACATTTGGAAGGTCCTTCTAGAGATCTGAGGAACTTGAAAGTTCACTCTCTCCAGTTCCCTCAATTACCTCTAACAAGACTGAAGTTCAGGCAAGTTAACTAATTGCTCAAAGTCAGATGGCCAATTCCTGAGAAGTCTGAAACAAGAAGACAGATCTATGAGGCTGGATTCTGTGCTTTAGTCTTTCCAGGCTTTCTTGCTACTCTGCTTTGATTTTGTTAGGGCAAGAATGATTTTCTGCTTTTCATTTTAGTTGGCATCCCAGGAATGGGAGAGGAGCTGAAGACAGGAATGGCAAAATCAGAGAAGTCCCCAGGCTGGTAAATTCATTCAACCACTCTCTCAGAGCTTCCCTTCACAGTGGGTGGTATTGTGATTCCGTAATGAGGCTTATCAGTGCCCTCCCAAAGGTACAGCTCATGCTTTCCACACTGTCTCCAAGGTCCGGAGTCTGGATTGCTCTGTGTTAACATACTTATTTCCATGTAAGCTCTATGAAAGTTTCTGTGAAGGCCTAAAATACAGCCAGAAAGTATCCTGGGATCTAGGAAAATGTAAGTCATTTAAAATACTTGTACATATTTAGAATGTGTTAAAATATAGACATTTCCTCTTTTGTGTTTCTACCAAATCTAAGTAGTATCCTGTTCCCACAGAGCTAAAGTTCCTAGAATGCTCATGTACTTCTAAAAATTAACTTGTTTTATAAATAATACTTTATTCTTACAAATACTAGTTTTGTAGGCAGCTGTACAATTGTGCTAAAAGCTCTGGACTTTGAGTTACAAGAACTGAAATTTTAAGACTCTGATCAGCTACGTATTAGCAAACACTATCCACCTAAAATGGCCTTGATTGGGATTAAATAAAATAACATATGTGCAAACATTGTATAAACTATAAAGCATTGTACAAATATAAGAGCTTATTATTTTGCTCAAAATCTAATAGATATTTGCATTTATATATGGAAATCATTTATATTTATATAAAGTATTTTCTATATGATAGATAGGGATTATGTCCAGATTGAAGATGTTTATTGATAGGCTTCCTATCTAATTTTTGTGACCTATTTATTTTAACAAGACAGCTTACTTTATAGCTGACTTGGAATTTGTCTCAAATATTCAACTGACAGTGACTATCAGACCCACTGTTTATGGTACAAAAATCAAACTAACCATTTATAAAAATTTCTGCAGAAGATTCCAGCTAATGAAAGCACCATTTGTGGTGTGCTAAAACATGCGCACACATAGGTATTGCCCCATTTATCAGACATGAGAGCTAATTACCTCATACACCACTATATCTCTTCCATTCTCTGCATTTCAATTCCCAATATTAACACATAGGTGGTCAAGCTGACCATCGAATAGCCTGCATGAGCATGAATGCATTAAATAATTTAATGTTGGAAGAGTTTATTAAACTGCCACATTCTAATCAGCATGCGTACCTGCCTTCATTAATTTTGCACTGGTCCATGGTGTGTCTCTACAGCCAACACGGAGAGCACTAATGTTAATAGGAGCTCTTAACAAACAGGACCAGTTAATCAAGGAAAATTTACTATTAACCACATGACCATGCATACTGCAATCTAATTACAATCAGATTTAACCCTCACCCTACCACACCCATTTAGACATCTTTCTTATTATTTGTCAATGAAACTGCAGAAAATAGGGTATCATTATTTCATTTAGAGTGAGAGATATATTTGCATCTGGACGTGGTTGTGAACATGAGGCGGTTTTCTGCTTGCTCCTGTCCCATGTTGGAGCAATTCAATTTTGTTTAAAAGATCACTGGAAGAAAGCTCTGGTTCTGTCCCCTAAATGATTTTTGATTCTTTGAAAATAATTAATTACAAGAGAGAGTTTCTCTGGATGCATATCCATACTCTGAGCTGATTCAGGTGAAATTCACCATTTGGCAAGTTACAGTTATTGCTATGTAAATGACGTGGATAAAATCTAGATCATTTAGTTTAACTGTTTAACAAAATAATCTGAGATATTAATGTTAAGTCTCATAAGATTGGAGGCCCATCATTTAATCAGATTTGGCTACTTCAATACCAGTGAATTGGACAAACACCTACCATAATTGGCTGTTTTGCATATGTAGAAGTATATAAAAGGGAAAAGATAGGATAATCAGGGTTTTTTGTGTGTTTTCACTTCTTCAAGTTGTCACGGTGCCTGTTTTATTACATGAGATCATGTAAGTTTGTCTGTTTTTACAGTGGATCTCTGGTTTGGTGATTATGCCATTTGTTGTAAAGAGGTATAAGTCTGATTCAGAGTAAGAAGGAGAGCTTTAAGAATTCAGAAATGTCAATGCCAGTATTTATGAAATATCAAGGAGAGAAGTTATAGCATTTTTATTAATATTTTGTCATATAATCGCTTTGCTCCTTGGAATATTAGCCCACGGTGGAGGAATTTAAGAAGTATCCCAGCAATTTGCTAAGAATTTCAGCTTCATAACTGAAGGAACTTTTAAAAGTACTTTCTTGAAAGACTCTATCTTACTTAAGATAATTCTTTTTATGGGACTAATAACGACTATCTCCCTTTTGGATATTTTAATTTATTTTAGGTCTCATTATCTTACATCAATGTTACAAAGAATTCCATGTAGGTCAGCTATGGAATCGGATGAACTACACATTTATTTAAAGTGAGTTTGGTTAAAGGATACTCTTGTATTCTGCATTATAGGGTAGCATCTTCACATCTGTATTACATTTTTTTCCTGGTGACTCACAGGTTTCTGTGTTTTTTTTTTTTACAGTGTTTCTTGTTAGAAGGGAACAATTGTACCTAAGTGTTATATAGCAGAAGAATTGTACACAAGAAATATCCAACTAGAATGTGCACTTGAAAGAAAATGTGATATAATATACAAAATTCAGTGCACATAGCTGACCATGAATCCTCCATTCTCTGAGAAGATGGTGAATTCCCCAGTGCCACTCTCAGTATCAAGTAGAACAGGGCTAGAGTTTTGTCAGACGTAGCTGAATACTCTTTGGGCTACTGGAAGAAAATATGACTCATGCCACTCTTTTCTGAGGGCTCTCATTTAGGAAATATAGTATCTGACAATATGTATCTTTCTCTTACTATTCTTAAGAAATTATTGAATAACATTGTATTCAAAGGGAAAAGTCCTTTTGAATTTAACAAGAAAAAAATAATCATCAAACTTGAATAGGAGTGTTTTCTAAAATGTCTGACAAAGTGCAAATAACTCTTTTTGGAACTAATACTTCATATTTAGAATATCTTTGCTTTGCTTTAGTTTGTTCTGAAGGTGAAATGTTGTCACCTTGATGGTTTGACCAAGTCTTGTCTGTATATATCATTGTCTAAACAAGTTGTGAGGTTAGGTGGGAAAGTGTTTAAGAGACTGGGGCTCAATTCTGTTTCTAGCTCTGCTCAGTTCTCTCATCTGTAAAGAGAATGTGTTAGATTTGCTCATTTCTAAGGATTTCTAAGCACATTAAGTATATGAAGTAGTAGAATCTAAGGAATAAGATTCCCTTCAAAAGTTCAGAAACCTCAAATGAGCAGTCAGGGAATGTTAAATGGATGGCTTTTTAATTTTTTTTTCATGTTCAAAAATAAAGACATCTAATTCCAGGTCCCTTGCTCTCTTCTACTTCTTGCAAAATGTACAAACTTCACGTAGAGGGATGATAATGCGATAGTACCCTATATGACCCATAAATATAATTTAGTTTGGAAATGTCATATGATAATCCAGCATAAAGCCCTGTTCATCAAAGGCCTGAGCTGTCAGGTCGTGATGGTGCTTTGATTATTTTATACATTTTTACACAGGGAAGAACAAAAGGCACATTCCACACACAACTTAAGAAAGAAAAGTTTAATAGAGGGTTTATCCTTTCCGCAATGTGGTTAATACTGAAAATGTGGAAGAATAGATATGTTAAATTGGCCAGGCAGTTTGTGTCTCTCTGTCTGTCCGTCTGTCTGTCTGTCCGTCTCTCTCTCTCTCACACACACAACACACACACAAACACTGAACATCAGAGAAGAATTTTGATGTTATGTAAGTGCAAGAAATATGAATATAATAAACAACATTCACCCTGAGTCGTGGTGTTTGTCTGGATTCACGGGGAGTGTTCACCAACTAAGATTGCACAACTACTGGAGGTGTTACATTTGCTTGAATAACCCCAGAGGGCTGGAGCTGGGAGCCAGGAAAGGAGAAGGTGCAATGTGGGGAGGTCCTTTGGTGAGCATGATGCAAGTTTACAGCCTTGCCCGCCATCCAGGGAAGGTGAATCCCACAGGAAAACACTTAAAGCACCCACTCGTGGCTGTACATGCATACACACTCAGAGCGCGTGCAGACGTGCATTTGCGCACCAGTCATCGGAATCTGTAATTGGCGTTTTCCTGGGGGAAGGCAAACTGAGAGAGTGAGAGAACGCAACAGATCTTTGATCTGCTGCATCTGTGTGAGTTGCCTGTGTGAGCCCATTATGCTACCGGCAATTCTCTTGAGACACAGGTAAGAAAAAGGAGAGTGTATAAGAAAGAAATTAAAATAGAAAGGGAAAGCTTGAAACCCAGAAACAAAAACCGAAAAAACACTTTCCATTTTCTTTATTTTCCCTGCATCTTCTTTTTCTTTCTCAGCAACTTCAGCTTATGATGCTCTCTCTCTCGGGAGAACAGATAAGTCGTTTCAGGTGAAGCCCAGAATTGTACTTGTCCTTGGGTTATGCTCTCCTAGGGTAATGTAACATTCAGTACCATGTAACTAGTGAGACAGTTGGCCAGTTATTCAGGATATTTCTGGCCTCTAATAGGGGATGAATTTCTATATGAGATTGACTTTGCAAGGAGAAGCTTTAAGAAAATTCTACTGCAAATCTATAAAGATCCAACAAACAATATTTTTCATTATATAGCTCATGTTGCTATCATTGAGAGAACCTGATATTGGAATACATATTCATTCAAAGTGTGAGATAAGATTGTGTATTTTGCTAAAAAAATTGCATCCAAAATACCAAAAAGAAAATCTCAGAATGTTTTATTTATTTATTTATTTTTTTTAAAGATTTATTTATTTATTTATTTATTCAGAGAGAGCGAGAGAGAGGCAGAGACACAGGCAGAGGGAGAAGCAGGCTCCATGCAGGGAGCCTGACGTGGGACTCGATCCGGGATCTCCAGGATCACACCCTGGGCTTCAGGCGGTGCTAAACCGCTGCGCCACCAGGGCTGCCCTCAGAATGTTTTAACAAATGTTATATTAAATACCTACATGATGTGATATTGTGCCAACTTAATTATAAAATTTAGTATTCATTAAAATTTTTCACTGCATTTGAAAATAATGTGTAGGTTTAAATTTTCTCACTTTGTAAAATTTTCATCTAGGTATGATGATTGCTGAAAGCTCATAACATGTTGTGAGTTAAGTCAGTTATTTGTAGCCCAATAATTTCAAAAGCAAATTTACAAATATTTTTTGGAACAATAATTATAGCAATATTAGGTTTAATGTGGTCATAGATATACTTTTAATCAGTGTTGACATGTTGGGGGAGGGCCTAAGGCTAATGGTGATCTGAAAAAAACCTGGAAAAAGAGTCAGTTGTTTTAAAGCAGCTTCATTGAAGATACTGGTGTTTTAAGGGACTGTTTCTAGAATTCTCTGAAGGTGACAAAGCTGCATTCTTTATTCTTAAATTGAAGGGCATCAAGGTATTCTTGAATATCTGCAGGGATGGTGAATGATTATATGAAGCCCTTATAGCAGGATGGCTCTCCCTGCTGCCTTGATACAGCTCTTGGACACCTAGCACTACCTGGTTGTTAACTATAATGATACCCTACATGTGGGCTCACTTTGACTTTCTAGACTCTTCACATGAGCTTTTGTAACCTTGCTCTATTTCACATAAAGTCATACAGCTGAATTTGTCTCATATACTGCTCAGCATGTTTTGAAGAAAATATCTCTCTCTCTGGGCTGTCCCTGGGCATGGCATGGCAGCACATTAAGAAGACATTCCCCAAACCAACATTAGACAATTTTCTGGAGGAACTCCTTTCCTGGCAGGAGTTTCTCCCTTTATTTTGGGTTTCGTCTTCACCCTAATAATCTAGGATAATTCGAAGAGTTAGCTAATGTTTATTTACATCAGACTAGCAAAGAAAAAGAAAATGATGGTCTGAGCCACAAGAATAGTATCCACTTGATCCTGAGACAAAATTAAATAAGGTTGGCAGTTTTTTTTTTTTGTTTTTTTTTTTTTAATGCTTACTCTGAGTAACCACACAGCTACTGTCAAAACTGGCTTGCACTGAATTGTGCTATTGCTAGGCTGGATCTTTTTTTTCTGAATTGTACCAAGTGGATAATTTTAATTCACATTTACTACATTTTAGAAGGATACAACCCATCTTTACTTTTTCCCCTTCCCCTCTTCCTTCCCTCAGCTCCCTTTTTCTCTTTTACATTCTTGATTTCTACTCTGACTTGCTTTTGGGCAAACTTCTAATCGAAATCTTTGTATCTCTCTCTGAGTCTACTTTCTTCTAGAAAAGACTCATTCTTATAAAAATCATGATAGTTTGACAAGCTGAGGGCAATTACCTGATCAATATCAGTCAGAATGAGAAGCCCATGATGGATGCCCCTTTGGATTGAAAGAAAAGCAGCAGAGACATATTAAATTAAGCTAGTCCCATTTGGCCCATCACCAGAAGATACTGAAACAAGGTAATTTGACCTTTAAAAAAATCGAGAGACTGTCTGCATCACCCTGGTATGAAGAAAGGTCTCAGACAGGGTAATTAGAGAATTTCAATAATTGCTGGCTTTGCAATAAAGGATTTTTTTCAAGTCTTTTTTGGAGCTCAAACTAGAAATTAAGGAAAATTAGTGAGCCCATTTCCTCAGTTCCTATCGAGTAGGTGGGGATATTCCATGGGGCAAGATGGGCAGAAGACAAAATGGAAAACAAGTCATTGCTCCCCCTCAGACACCATAAGTCTTAACGTATCCTTTTCAACTTGGCAGGTTAATAAACGTTTTAATTATACTTTTAGCTTGGTACTTTTTCTAAAGCCAAACAGTAAATCTCTTTAGATTATGTTGTCATTGGCTGTTAACATAGCTAACAAGGCAATAGATCTCAGGTATTTAGCCATCATTACTTCTCATTGGCTCAAATCATCAGAATCAACAACTGCGCACTCAGAGGAATTAATACGCCCTCGAATCTAAATATCACTATGAAAAGGTGACCTTCACCCACTAACAGTACACCGCATTTTTTAATGATTATACAGCTATAGAAATGAGCAATGATTTAAAAATCATTTAAATCATCTCCCTTTCACTGTGACAATGGCTTAAGGCATTTTCCTACTCTTCTTCATCTAATCCAAAGGTTAGTGGACCTGATAACCATAAATAAAACACTTCAGGATTGAACATTTTGGGGACCTGGCATGGGACACTCAATAGAAATCCAGAGTCAGAGAGACCCTTAAGAAGTTGTCTTTTCTGTTCAGTGTTCTTAAACTTTTGATGCATAAAAGGTACCTAGACAGCATGGTCCAGTATGCCTGGGGAAGGTGCAGGGATCTGCATTTTCACAGGAGTCCCAGGTATTACTCTACTGGCGGTCCATGGACTCCATATTAAGACGCACTATGTGTAGACTTCCTTTCTGTTAGCCTCTGGCAGTGTGGAAAGTACACCAGCTTAAAGTGATGAGAATCAATCACTTTTTTGCAAAGGCTTCCATGGAAATGGACTAAGACTCATTCAATCAAATCACACTATCTACGGCTTTGATGTTCAGTCACTTGCCTGTTAAGAACTGCCATTTCTCTTCCTCAAGCTAGAATCCTTTTGTTTCGTTTCAGTTTGTTTTTCTTAAATGTATTCTTACAATAGTGTTCCCAGGGAAAACAATGAGTTTTTATTTTATCTTTTACCATCAAATATGTGCTTTCCCCTTTTAAATATAGGATGGCAAGTTTTCTGATTCCCTCCTAAGTGTCGGGCATCTTTCTTGCCTGGAAGAAGAGAAATTTGTAAATCAATTCACTTAATTCCGAGTTGAAGCCAAAGGTCTTGTGACATCATCACTTCTATTCTGCCTCTTGCTCATTCAAGCCCACCACACTGGCCTCCTTGTTAACCCTTTTCTCTATTTGGAACACTATTCCCAGATTTCCATTTCATATCTTTGCTTAAATCCTACCTTCTTCCAGAGGCCTCTCCTCACCACCCTATTTAATTCTGAAATGATCATATATATATTTTTCCCCATAGCACTTATTTTCTCCTAAGATGCTATTTAATTTACTTAAAAATATTTGTGTTAATTTTCTGTTAATCCCTAACGGTGTGGTGTATAAGTTCCATGAAAGTTGGAATTTTTTTTTTTAAGATTTATTTATTTATTTATTTATTTATTTATTTATTTATTTATTCATTCATGATAGACAGAGAGAGAGAGAGACACAGGCAGAGGGTGAAGCAGGCCCCATGCCGGGAGCCCGACACGGGACTCGATCTCGGGACTCCAGGATTGCGCCCCAGGCCAAAGGCAGATGCTAAACCACTAAGCCACCCAGGGATCCCCTGGAATTTGTTTTTTTAGGCTGAAACATACAGGTAACTAGAACAGAACCTGGCATATAGTAAGTGTTCAACAAACCTTTGTTGGATGAAAGAGTAAATGTCTAATTACATATGACATTTCCTTTCTCACAAACACTTGCATTTAAATCTAAGAAAGATTAGAGGAAGCAATAGTTAAGAAAGCAGAAATTCACTTATTATTTAGATTATCATTAATTCACATATGATTCAGAAAATATATTTGAATAGTAGGTATTCTAGGTGAGGCTTAAATTATGCTACAAAGATTATTAACTCTCAGCCTACTCCTCCAGCCAGATGTTTCACACTCTTAAACATGAATACTGATTGCTGTTGTAACTAAGGGCAGAGGAATCAGAGAAAGTAGTAAACCATAGGGAAAAAGCAGAATGAGTGAAAACCAGAATTAGCATTATCCTACTTGTATTGAAGATATTGTTAGGAACCTGATGCTACTTGGCATTTTGTACATATTTCCATTGAAAATTATTTTCTAAACTTACAGAAATAGCTACCATTATGGAGAATTTATGATGTCTTACACATGATGCTATGTTTCACAAACATTATCTCCCTTCTTCTTCAGAAGAATCCCATTACGTGTGGTGTCAAGATTCACTGACTTACAAATGGCAGACAATCCAAACTAAACTGTTTTATTTTTTTTTAAATTTTTTTTTAAGGATTTTATTTATTTATTCATGAGAGACACAGAGAGAGAGAGAGAGAGGCAGAGACATAGAGAAGCAGGCTCCACACAGGGAGCCCGATGTGGGACTTGATCCTGGGACTCCTGGATCATACCCTGAACCGAAGGCAGATGCTTAACCACTGAGCCACCCAGGTGTCCCCAACTTAAACTGTTTTAACCAAAGGCAAACAGAAGAAAAGAATGAGTTCATTTGGTTCATGTATCTAGAAAATCAAGAAAAAAAAATGTGTTGATATCGATTACTCAAACATTTAAAATCAGCAAAATAAAAATATATTAACTTTCTGAACATTTAAAAATGACATCAGCAGAGTATTATTCTGAATTTATATTAATATATTTAATCAGTTTCTTAGCCATATCTCTCTTAGCTAGCACCACGTTATATCTGTGTGGCGGTTAATTTTTTGTGTCAACTTGACTGGGCCACAAGTTAACTACCCAGATATTTTGTTAAATCTCATTCTGGGTATGTCTGGGTATGTCTGGGTATTCTGGGTATTCTGGTTGAGCTTAATATTTGAATTGGTAGAGTAAAATGATTGCCTTCCTCCATGTGAGTGGACTTCATCCAATCTGTTGGAGGCCTAGGATTCCATATCTCTGCCTGACTTTTTAAATTGGGACATCAATATTCTCCTGCCCTTGGACTGTACTACTGAGTCTTGTGGTTCTCTATCTTGCAGATGACAAATGGCGGGGCTTCTCAGCCTCCATAATTGCATGAGTCAGTTCCTTAGAAGGTTTTTTTTTTTTTTTTTTTTCCGGTAGATGTATAGAGATCTATCTATCTATCTATCTATCTATCTATCTATCTAATGTACATAGATAGATAGATGTAGATAGTATATCCATTGTATTGGTTCTATTTCTGTGGAGAATTCTAATACAAGATGTTTTTAGAAGAATTTTATTTTTTCAGTATGGCCTTTTAATTGTTTTGTTTCATAAATTCCCCACAGTCTTCTCCCAATTTGCATTTTAAATTTAATACAAGTAAAATCTTTGACATCTTCAATTAATTTTTCTATCTACACCACAATATTTTGAAATGAGAAAAATATTTTTTCTATAAATGTTGAGGTACCCGGTAACCTCAGAACATATTCTGCCAAATGGAGAATACTCTTAAATCTATTTTTTATATTGAAACACTTAAATGTTTCAGGCCAAATATTTTCACAGAGACTGTCTTTTCACCTCTGTTCTTTGACAAATATTTTTTCATAAGACAAAACTCTTCAAATAAGTGGTCCCTATGGCTTTTTGAATGATTTACCAGGTATAGATGCTGTAAAATCATAAACTTTATCAATTTATCCAATTCCAGCATATGACACAGATCTATCCAATTAAAAGTAGGAACTTTATTATAAGATTCTTCCCCAAAATTGAGCTATTCCCAGGCACAACTACAAAGTTTCAGAATCTTAATTCTCACACAGTGTTTGAATTCTTCTTCCTTGTATTCAGTTCCTCCCTTGCTGTTGTAGGAATAAATTTTATCATCTTATTTCCACACTCTGTGTTTGTAACTGCAATTTGCTAAAAGATGAAAAAGCTGAAATCTTTTGGCACTCCATTTGTTTAATAATTTGGTTAAATATTTTCAACTAATTTTGCACAAAATACATTCAAAATTTGATATCATTTATTTAAAAAAGTACACCATCTTTATGGGACAAGAAGATTGATTTAAAAAAACAATTTTTCAAAAGTGCAAATATTTCTAAAAGCCATTTCATAATAGAGAAGAGACAAAACTTATATTGCCATGTTGAAGTTTTATGTTTGTATTCCTTACAATATCAGCAGATTTTATTGTTCAGCTACTTTGTGTGTGTGTGTGTGTGTGTGTACAACTATAGTGTCTATTTTTCTTGATGGAATATCCCAATTTATTTAGATACAATTATGAGTTATGTATACACCAAAATCTATTCCTGGGGTATATCTGATTCATTGGTTTCTTAATTTGGTGAAAACTATGTTTTTACCAAGATACTGTGTTACACTGAATTTGTATTTTTACTACTAAACCAAAGAAGTCATTGTGGCTTCTATGTTTTACTTTAATTTTTTTTTTTCCAGTAGCACTCAATACTTTCAAATATTTTGTCTTAAACTGAAGCCCTTGATCACACTGATAGAAAACTGGCTTCATTTTTTTCTCCAAATAAACCCAACATGCTAACAGCTACTGTTTCACTTTCCATTCACTTAAAAAAAAATGGAAAAAAAGCACAATTAATTTAAAACTACAATCCTTTGATCTAAATGAAAAGTCATGGTTCTTGGAGTGATTTATAAACATATATTCTGTAGCTGTATCAGTTAAATTCTGTGGGGGCTCAGGCCTTAAAATAGCAACTTTTGAAATAGATCCCAATGCTTTCTCAGCAGATTTATATCTTCTAGTTTTCACATGTCAGTGATATAATTTGTGGTCTCAAAATTAAGCAGCAAACGTTGATAAGCCTAATGGGGAAATTAAGTATTGAAGCCAACATGAGAATTGAAAAATCTGCATTTTCATTTTTATTAAATATACATTTTTTAGCTCTTTGCTATGAAAATACAGTATTTCAAAAACAGAAAAAAATTATCAAAAATTAATTAAATATGTCAATACCAAAAAATAACCAAACTTCTATACCAAGGCCATTCAGCTTACACATTCTATGCTCAGTAGGAGAACTGCTTAGTCTCCTTTTCTCCTTTTTGTGTATACTTACATCATAATTTCTTTCATTTTTCATTGACTCTTCGCTGGCAACCTGGTGACTTTACCCATCTCACAACTGGAGCTGCAGCTCCTGTATACCAAGTGGTTGGCAGAGTAAGGGACCTTGTATGCTTTTCCCATCACCACCTGAGACTAGAAGTAAGCTATCCCTAGCTATGTGCTTGCAGGCCCCTTTAAAATGGAGGCCTTTGTTCCACTGCATTTGGAAAGGAGAGTGACAGAATGTTCCTTGTCATTTTTCATATTTTGCCCTGTGTTGAAGTGGGAAGTTGGTTCACTGCACACAGTGCTCACACACTGCTGGACAAGACCATGCCAAGAACTGTCATTATAAAGTGGAGGCCTACCAAACCTAATCTGGCTTATTTCAAGGAAATTGCAGTCAAGGACTCATAATACTCTAGAAACTCAGATCAGCTGACATGAATCAGGCCCCAGGGAAAGCCAGAATGCCTGGTCACCGTAGGCAGAGGGAGCAACAAGTACAAATTTAGGAATAAAACCAGCCTACATAGGGCACAGTTGACATAGTTCATAAGAGCCTTGTAGGCTATGGCAAAGATTTCAGGATCTACTTTATTTAATCCAAGAAGCCTTTGGAAGACATTGACTTGCTGAAAAGGTAACCTGCTGCTGTGTGGACAGACTGTATAGGATAAGAACGGAGATAGGTGAACCTGTCAGGAGGCCATTGCTATTTTCAGGTGGAAGGTGATGGTGTTCAGCTTGAGGATAAAATGTATAGATGTGGTGAGAAGTGGTCCAATTTGGGAAATGTGTTAAGCGCATATCTGATAGGTATGTCAATGATTTGAATGTGAAGAATAAGAAGGGTAAAGGATAAATTCAAGGTTTTCCTTTGAGCCTCTGGATGAATTTTGGCACCATGTAGAAATGAGGAACATTGTGAGAACAGCAGTTGGAGGGGGAAACCAGGAATTTAGTTCGTTGATAAAGATTAAGTTTGACATGACTATTAAAATACCCACGTGTAAAGTTGAGTAGATATTTGGACATATTCATTGTGGACTGGTTGGAGCAAGAAATATAAATATATATATAAAAAAACCATCAGTATAGAAAGAGTATATGTAACTTAAGTTGAGATAGGATCATTCAGGGATTGGATGTAGATAAACAAGATAATTGCTGGCTGAGTCCCAAACACTCTTGTAATTATTTGTTTATTAAATATATAGCATCCAAAAGTAATAATTTGTGCAATCAATACATTGTCATAGTGTCTCAAAATTTCCACATTCTTCTTTGAAAAACACATACACCGCCCACACACACACACAAAACTAACTCGCTTTGTTTCATATGTTATTTTCACAAGTTACATTGCATAAAATGAATCAGTGATGGGGGGGATCAGGATACTTGGGTTCTTCTTTTATTACCTTTTAAAATACTTCATATTCTTTAATGCTCTCTACAGTGCTTGGCTGTGTTACAACCTAGTAAAAGTCATAGACCACTAATCTCAATTTACTTCATTTATTTACTAAAAAAATACATAGAAAATTATTATAAAATTCATAGTTCTGAATGGCTAATGAGATGAACAAATGCCTTGAGATGCATTCATTCTCCATCAGACTTGGAGATCTGCCTATCACATAAGGTGCATTTCCTATCTGTAACCGTAAACCCATTTTATTCAAAGTTTAATTTCCCTGTATGTACCAATCAGTAATTTCTTTGCATGAAAGGGATTCTGGTAATTTACTGGGGATCTAATGATAATTCATTGATGATGCAGGAGGACAGGTAGGAGACAAGAGCCAGAGGGACCAGTAAATCAAAGAGAAATAGAGATTTTTAAGCCATTGACTGAGGAGACATGTTTAGAAATAATACAAGCTGAAAGACTTGGAAATGAAGGGTGGAAAAAAGAACCACCAAATGCATCTAGTTGTGGAGATAGCCAAACTCAAAGATTCTGAATTGGAACTCTGATGGTATGGGTTAGCAAGGAAACATAAATTCCATCTTGTTGGTGTGGTCAATTTGAAGAGCCTCTTTGATCTGGGAGCAGGAAAGCCAATAAGCTAGCATAACCTTTTGAAATCCTATACTATCAAAATACTCAGTGCTGGACATGAGCAAGAGAGAGAAGAACAGGCCAAATAGAGTTTTGTTAAAGTCTATCCCACAATGGAGTGTAAGGTAATAATAGTAGTAATAATAAATAGAGCACATTAAAATTTACAAAGAACTTTCAAACAAATGATCTCATTTAATTACCATAACAAATCAGTGAAGTAGGCAGTTTATGTCTAATTATCTTCAATATGTCCAGTTTGCAGATGAGGAAAGTGAGACTTGAAGAGGTTTATAATTGCCAAAGCTCACAAAGTCACCGAGGGAAGCATGACTAGTCCTCTGGTCTGTCTGGCTTCACATTGCTAGACATTGATGCCATACATGGTAACAAGAGAGATCATAGCCCTAGGGATTTGCAGGTGCTTGTGATATATGCTTAATATACTATGCCCTGAGCACAGTCTCCTTTTAAGCCTTTCTTTGCCAAATATTCTTAAGAGAAAGGTCCCTAGTAGCAGACTTAGATTTTTTTTTTTTTTTGTAGTGGCATTTGAATTATCCAGAGTGGACGAACATTGCATTTGATTGATGAATATCATTAATTGTCTCAAATGAAATATTTTTTCAAAATTAGTTAAATGTGTTTGAATAAAAAAATGGCCTAACTAGCAAAACTCAAGTCCCAGAACATGAGAGGGATGCCTGAACTTTGAAAGATCCTAGCAGGACTCTTCCTTCTTTGCCATATCCAGAACACATTACCAAGAATCAAGAACTTTGATTCATTTTCTTCATAGTGCGTTATGTACTCAAGGTAGTTAATTTTCCTTTTAAAAATTCCTAGTTCGCCAGTTATTTCTTCGTCTTAAGATGGTTCTTTTTGGTTTTCATTGTATTCAAGCTGGGCATTTTGTCAGTTCCTGCTGCTTATGGGAATTAACATCAGGCTAACACACAAAACCACAAGCAATCTTCTCCTCCTTGGGAAATTAAACAAAAAATTGAATCATAGTTAGGAGTCCTTTAATCACTTAATACTGAGAGTTATTTTCCTGAGTCATGAGAATGAATGATATAATGAGGCTGTAATGATAGTCAAGGTTCATCCACCATGAATTGCTATATGTAAATAATATACTTAAATATAATTTCTTGATTTATCAACTTTGGATTCCATCTACTTATGGCAAACTATTATACATTAGTATTTTGATGAACTTCTTATCTCTGTTTTATTAGTTATGCTATTAGTATTTTTAATAGTTTCATTTATAACTAAATGATATATTTTGGCCTCCATTTATTCTTTACCCAACAATTTAGAGAGTATCTATTGATTCCTCACTTGGTAAGGGAAACAATTAGTGAACCTCCTCTTTTCCATCTATTTTCCTCTCCTTCTACCTCCTCATCTCAACTCCTATCAACTATTCTATTGCTTTTACATAGACTATAATTGTCTCCCCTGCTTTGTCTACAAGTTAATTCTATGAATTGAAGATAAATAAATATATAATATAATTGTAGAGTAAATATAATTCTCCACAGATCTAAGTGAAGTGATTGGATCTACAGAGAAGGATATGTTAACCTATATCAGTTAATTTCTGCCTCTTGAAAGAGAATGGTTATTCTAGGCACCAAGAGCAAATGGATTCTTATTTTTCTAGCTGTGCTTCCATATTGTGTGTTTGTTATTTGGACTATGGATTTCACTGCATCTGTTTTATCCTATAACAGATTAATGTACTTTCTTTACCAAGAGAAGGAAAAGACGAATGATTTGATCTTACCAATTTCTGAAACATGCGATTTATAATAGAATTGACTTGCTTATTAAAAGTAGTCTTTACATAGCACCCTCACTGATTTTACTTATAGCTCATTAGGCTAGATGCATATTTATCTTCTTTTTGCATTGCCCTACATTGGTGCTGTTGTGCTTCAATTCCGTCTCTTCTACTTTTCAGGTTTCCTGTTTTGTTTTGCTGGAGTATATCCTCAAGTTTGTGTGAGCTCTCCAATAAAATTGATAGGTGCTTGCTGGCTTTCACTGCTGATTAAAGTTTCATGAAAATTTTTTGTTTCATTTTGCCTACTCTTTTATGTTTTTAGCTTGGATAAAATTTCTCCTGTAATTTTGTTGATTATATCTCCTACCTTTGGGAAAGAACAGAATATTTTTTATCAGGAATTCTAATTAGTTATTTCGGTCTATTCTGGATTGACCTTTCCTATCTTTTACATTGTCTCATGGTTTCCATTCTTTTATGATTTAGGTCTGAGAGATTTTTCTCAATTTTATCTCCCAAATTCATTTGTAGCTATTTCATTTGTTATTGAATTCTTCCATTAAATTTTTTTAATTTTAGAAGTTGCATTTAGTTTCTGAAAAATCTGTCTAACTTCCTGATGACTCCTTTTTTTAGAGTGGTTTAATTGTATTCTGGGATATACTGTTTTTTTGGAATATCTCTCAAGATACCAATTGGATTTTTTTTTATGTTCTCTTTTGTTACTTACACTAGTTCTATTTACTTAGTGTTCTATTTGTTTACTTTTGGTAACTTTCTGTTATGCTATCGTATAGGTGGCTATTAACATGGCTAAACGAGGACCATGTACCTAGCATAAATTGGTGGCAAGGTTTTTGTTGTCATTCCTTTACTTAATTTACCAAAGGACTCCTCCTCTTTCTGATAAGGCCAACAGGGGGCTGTGCTTCTGACAATCAGGCTTCCCTGTGGAGTGTATGAACAGGAAATAGGTAGTTTCAATAGGCATTCTTAACAATACCACTGAAAGGGAGACTTTTCTCTGGAGGCAGAGACAAAGGATTTCTCTACTTCAGTCCTGTGCCAGTCTGGAGCTGTTTTTCCTCCCCATGCCTCAAATCTGCCCATGCTTTAGACTATTGTGTGACTCTAGAGTTATCTGCAGCTCTGGTCTGTTTCTTCAATTCCAGTCCCCTAATAAGGAGCCTCTCAGGTTAATCTAACATTTTGCTTGGAAATCAGTTATGAAGAACTTAATTAAGATGAAAACAAGTGCTGCTGTGTACTGTGTGGTATCGTAGGTCTAGTCCCAGCTCTTTAATAAACATTCCTTCATTTAACTGTTCTGAACCATGCACCAAAGCCCACTTCTGATCTTTATGCCTGCCAATTCCAGAATTGAATCTTCCTGAGATTGCCTAGAAAGAATGTCATCCACCTTATTAGATTATAATTAGTATATGAAATCAGAGATCAATTCTTATTTCCTACTAGGTACTATGAGTCTACAAAAGTATCTGGCATATAACTGGCACCAATAAATATTTGTTGAATAAATGAATGAATGAACAAATATATTGATGGATTTTGATATATTCCTTTTGATATATTTTAATTGTTATTTCAGTGAATTTTTTGAATTGTGGATGGTTACTCAGATTATCATTTTCAAATTGATGGAATTTTAATGAATCATTAAACTTATAATTGTGAGCATTATGCACAAGGTTTATGATCTATTAAATAACATAATCAAAATGCTTAATTGTATATATACCATGATTATCACTTTTTAACTGTTACTCAGCTTGTGTGTTTTTATATGTGCTTATACACAGGGACTAGAAAAAATATATAAATGAGTGTTTCATTTGTTCGACTTTAAGATACTTAGGTTCATGTTTTCTTTTTATTTCAATTTGTAGTAGCAATATTTGTATGATAATAAAAATATGAAATTAGATTAAATGCTAAAGGAAAGCGATGCCAACATCTTTCTGGGTGATGTAATATAAAAAATATTTTACTCTAACAATTAAAAAAGCCTTCTAATATCTAATATAAAACCTCCCTCCCATCCATAGCCTTTACAACTGTCCTTGCTATATGACCACACCACCCTTTCTTTTTTTTTTTTTTTAAAGATTTATTTATTTCCCCATGAGAAACACACAGAGAGAGAGAAAACCAGAGACACAGGCAGAGGGAGAAGCAGGCTCCACGCAGGGAGCCGGACGTGAGACCCGATCCCAGGTCTCCAGGATCACACCCCAGGCTGAAGGTGGCGCCAAACTGCTGAGCCACTGGGCTTCCCCCACACCACCCTTTCTAATGATACAGTATTATCTGCTTAGATAATCATTATATCCTTCACTAAACAATTTTAAGTCAATTTTTTCTGGATATTGTGCTAAAATCTGGGGATACAAAGATAAATAAGCATCTGTATGTTTTAAGATCATAGCCGAGTGATTCTTCAGTGGAGATTCACAGAGGTTCTTACAGTCTTCTCTGTATATTCACTGACTTTTAAGAAACTTTCCTACCTTCACTGTACCTGTTCTCATGGATCTGATTATAATTATTGAGTTTAATTTGTAATTTCCAGGGAAAAAAGTGCAAGGTAAAGATAAGAAAAACAGAGAGGGGAACAAAAAAAGGGGCAAAGAGAAAAGAGAGAAATAAAAGCAGTCATCGAGATTATTTTATTTTTATTTATTTTTTTATATTTTATTTATTTATTCATGAGAGACAGAGAGAGAGGCAGAGACATAGGCAGAGAGAGAAGCAGGCTCCCTGCAGTGAGCCCAATGCAGGGCTCCATCCCAGGACCCCAGGATCATGACCTGGGCCAAAGGCAGACGTGCAACCACTGAGCCACTGGGGCTTCCCATAGAGATTATTTTAATGAGTCAAGACATATAAGGACAATTGGAAGAAAGAGTATCTTTCCTGGGCAAATATGGTCAAAACAGTTAAAGCTGCCTATTTTTTATACATGCTTTTTCACATTGCAAGTTCTGTATTACTGTCTTTTCATTTACATATTCTTATGGAATATGCAAATATAGTAAATAGTAAATGTTGCTATTTACTTTGTGGGGTTATTCACTTGTTTCTATATATTGCTTTGTGTCATTATTTCTGTGGCTACCTAGGTGCTATATAAAAATGTCTAATACATTTTGTTTAAAGGAAAATTAAAAGGTGGTTTTGATTAAGAATTTAAAGGGTTAAAAAATAAAAAATAAATAAATAAAGAATTTAAGGGGTTTTTCTATATGAAAGTTAATAATCTTATCTAATGGATTTTATTATATCTATTTTGGCTTCCATGAAAGTGTTATCTCTTACTTAACTAAGTTCTCCATCAATGAGGCTTCCAGAAAATTCAGCTATTGCAAAAGACCAATGGTGTAACCTTTTTTTTTTTTTTCCAGAAAGAGAATGAGAGAGCATAAGCAGGGGGAGCAGTAGAGGGACAGGGAGACGTAGACTCCCTGCAGAGCAGAGAGCCCAATGTGGGGCTTGATCCTATGACCCTGGGTTCATGACCTAAGCTGAAAGCTGATGCTTAACCGAATGAGCCACCCAGATGCTCCAGGATTGATGTACTTTTAATGGAATTTCCATATGGATTTATGACTCCACCATAAGCTCAGGTGGTTAAATAGTATCTCTATCTATCCAATTGTTCATGCCAGAAATCTGGGAGTTATTATGGACACCTGACTCTGTCTCTATCCCTATCTACTATACATCACAGGTCTTATTGATCCCACTTTCAAGATGTATCTTGATTCCTTCCAGTGCTCTTTATTTCCACTGTCAGCATTCTGATCCTGACTTAAACCTTGATCATCTCACATGTGGATCACTGAAATTGCTTCCTAATTACACTCCTAGCTGTCTTCGTTGATTCCTTCAATCCATTCCAAATAGCCATAATAGAAGTGTTTTTAAAAATTCAAATTTAACTACATGGTTCTGCTTAAATGTCTTCAATAGCTCCCATTGCTCTTAAACCAAAACCCTCAATTTTTATCATACTCTCCATTAGGTGGTCTCTGTTAACCATACTTTTTCTTTTAGTGAGTAGAAGAGTTCTTTTCTGCTTTAGGACCTTTGTATACATTTTTTCTTTAATTATTTTTTGCCTGAATAGATCCTGTCTATGATTCAGATTTCTGATTAACAGTCATTCCTCAGAGAAATATTATTAGACTCTCTTCCTCTTCCATAGTATATTTATAATTAACTCTTTTTTTGCTCTTGTTATTAGTTTAATGGATATCTCTCCCACAAAACCTTAAGCCCCATGATGGGACAGATCATATACATTTTGTTTGTTATCATATTGTCAGTAACTAGAACAGTGCTCAACTTAAAGCAGTTGCTCAAAAAAATTTGGTGAGTAAATGAACAATGATGGTGTTTGGCCAGGCAGAGATGACAGTGACAAATTAGGTCTAATTTCTAACTTATTGGCCAGTTCAGTCTCAGGGAAGCTGTCCTGGTGCTTTTTCTCAAGTTGTCCTGGGTGTTTATCCAATCAGAGGTGTGGTCACTCTGGTCATAAAAGGGTCTTTCTGAAATTAGTAGGAAGTTCGTGGCTCTTCAAGCAACCTAGAGAAGTAAACTCAGCATTTCAGCATTAAGATAAACAAAGATGAACCAATTCAACCAAGTAGCAGATGCCATTCTTGTCTTTTAATCCAAAGGACAGTATGCATGGATAATATATAATCATTTATCAGTGTTCTAATAGTGTTTGAAATTCTATTAGGTGACATGATGAGGAAGCTGAAGATGGATGGAGTTGTTATATATTTGGTGTCTTGACTGTGCCTGCCAGAGCCTTTAAAGTCAGTTTAGTGGTCTATTAATGTGTCCATTATGAACCCAATTTCTTGCCTTAGTCATTTTAAATCTCATCTGTCTAATAACTTAGTATATGTTATTAGCCCAAATTCAAACATTTTATACCAACTATAATTCTTAGTTGTTAAACCGGTTTTGACTTATTGGTGCCACATTAAAACCTTAATAGGTGGAATAATTGGCTCTCATAACAATTTGGAGTAAGAGAAGTCATGAGCGAGCACTGTTTCCAGATACCCAAAAAGCTATGAATGAGTCCCCTTTGCCCTCTGAAAAGCTATGAACGAGTCCCCTCTGCCCTCTATTGCATCTCTCCACCCCTGCTGATTCCGTTTTCTCCCAGGTTCCCAAGCCAGTCCTAATTGGATCCAAACAGGAGCCATTAAAACTGGCATGGCTCAGGGGAAACACCTTCCAGGATTTCATAGGGGAATCTTTCCCCAGGAGCAGCCAGTCAGTGGTACAAAATGATGGGCTTTAGATGTTTTTCCTACAGAGGGATAAGCCTGAGGCCTTCCTTAGGGAGAAAATTGATTCACCAAGCCTCTTGCCTACTCTGCAGCCCTGTAGCATTCCAAGCTCTTCTTTATGTTTTAACAACCTGCATGAAAATCTATCCTCCCACCTATCTGCATGCCTTTCCCATTTCTTAGTAACACCTAAGCTCCACCCCCAGTATAGCTTTCACCCCACGAAATGGACTTCTAGGCACAGGTCCTCTTGAATTGTAATCCTGCAAACAAGAGTCAGCCAGGCCAATGTGTGTTATGTGCTGTGGGATCAGATATCTACATTTGTGGACTCTTGAGCCTGTTTATCCTCCTTGCCTACCTGCAAAATCTCTGGTGCATCCTGTATGTCTTTGAGTGCTTCTCCCCTCTCTAATTGAGAGAAAGCCTTCTGGGGTGCAATAAAGCTGCTTTAGGAAGGCAAGAAACAGATGGAAAATAAATGGGTTCAGGTGCTTCAGGGACCCAAATGCTGCTGCAGAAGGCAGAAACAGAACATCTAAATACGAAAGAGTATTTGATTTTTGTCTTTTAAATTCTGCAATGGGACAGAGAAAGTATCAAGGTGAAGAATCAGAGATTCTCTCCTTGGTGCATATGATGCATGGACTGGATTCCGGTTAAAGCCAGTTGCTCTTTAGAATTTAGAGATTTACTAGTGGCTCTAACCTGTGGGCACGGTGAAAGAAAGGCCCTAAATTTGACTCCTGGTGAAGCAATTTTTCTTCTTCTTTGAGAACTATTTCATGGGGAGAAGGGTGCCTTTCAAAGACTAATGAATTTGAAATCAGAATTGGGTTCCATTCCTGAATTCAACACATGCTGCTGTCTATCCCTGGATAAGTCATTTAACATCCCACAGCCTTGGTTTTCTTAACTCTAAGAGCTGGGATAATAAAATCTGTGGTGGAGAGTTTTTGGAAGTATAAAGATATGTGTGTAAAATATGGGGCACATTGTTTCTGTTACAAGATTAATACACATGGAAGATCTGCAGTTCCCTGCCCTACCTTCTCAGTTACATGATTGACATCCTCTATGATATCACTCCCTTCACTATCTTCATTTCAGAATTCTCACCACATTTCTAAGTAAGAATTGCTTTAGATCCCACTCCTAGCCCTCGCTCCCTTGTTCTCCTTTATGTCCTTGCAACTGTAATCCATGAGGCCAGTGTAATTTAGAGTACAGGGAAAATCCAACCAGCAGTAAGGCGTAAGGTGAGCTCATAAATATGGGGATGAATTTTGCCAAGGAGTCGAGAGCCTTAGTGAATGGTATTCTTGCCAAAACGTGCTGCTTTCCAGGAAACGATTAATGATAAATTGTGTTTACTGAGTGCTCACTTTGGGCCAGGTACTATTCCAAGTGCTTGTCTTGAATTTACTAATTTCCTCCGCCTCCCCAAATGCTATGAGAAACATCTTATTTTTACTCTCATTTTACAGATGAGGAAACTGAGACCCAAAGAGATTGAGTGACTTGTCCAGGGTCACACAGGTGAAAAGAGAGAGACCAGCCAGTGGATCAAGGCTAACTGTGTCTGGAGCTCACATACTTAACCACTAGGAAGTGCTGTCATTGAAACAAAGAGAGGAGATTTGTCCTGGTTGCCTGGACTTTCTAGCTAAATATAAATCTAGCCTCATGCAGAGCAACAGGTCCAATATAGTTTTACTGATATGCTCTCTGCACTATAACTTATATACAATGGCTTGGGGCAACCAGGAACATATCCGCTGAGGTTTATTGCCTGGCAGTCTAAGATTTATAACCTACATATGGTGGTGGTGTGTTTTTAACATCCCCCTCATGGATATTTTCTTGGTGAGATAGTAAGTTTCTCGAAGGTTTTTGTGTAGCTTTTTATTTCTCTTGCATACCCCTCATTCACAATGCTTTGGGGCTCAGTAAGTGGTTTTGATTGACTGCCTGCATTTCAGCAACTCTGCATGGTGATCACAGTGATTACATTTGCAAAATATAAAAGGGCTAGTGCTGTGGTTCAGCTACTTAAGGATTTTACTCCAGGTTCCGAGACTTACCCCCTAGCCAGGTTGTACAAGACAGCAAACCAGCAGACATTCAACGTACATGGCTTGAGAGTTCACCATCAGAGAAGATAGTGCTACGTCATGCGGCACACAAACACTAAAGGACACAGTTGCTGTCCTCCAGGAACTCACAGTGTGGTGGGAATTAAGTTAAACAATACGCCACTAGAGGAGTGGGAATCTGCCTGGAAGAATCTGGAATAGCTTTTCGGAGAAAGTAGGACTTAACTGAACTTTGCAAAAAACAATGGGGTTGAGAACAATCCATGGAACAAAGAAATTCTAGGAATGCTCCCCTACAGATGAATAAAGAGAGAAATTTCAGCCTGAGTTGAAGCACTCATCTTAAGAGAAAATTTGTCCTCTGGAACTTAAAGAGGATAGTTAGATCTTCCAAAAAAGTTCTGTAGGATTTAAGAAAGGGAGAACTGATCATCTCATGATTTGCTTGGAATGGGGTTTGGGAAGACTGTTCTTAAATGCCTTGTCTAAAACAGAATGTTGAATGCTTTGAAAAACTGATTGTTTGGTTCTCACATCAGCTGCAGATGGGGAAACTGAGTCTTAGAAAAGTAAAAGTAACTTGTTGATCGTCATGCAGGTAGTCAGAGGCAGAGCAGACATTCAAACCCAGCCCTGTCTGATTCCTAGGTCTATACACACCATGAACTAGACCTCACATTCTGGCACTTTATCTGAGCCTTTTACTGGGACTCTTATTTTTTCTTCTCTGTGAACACTGCATTTATAGGAAAATATTTTAAAATGCCTAAAAAGGCTTAGTTTACTTTTATTCAGTGTGCATCAAAGTTTCACATTTACTGCCTATTTTTCTTTTTCTTTTTCACCCCAAAGTTTTTTCCTTTTTTTTTTTTAACTAGAACTTTTCAACCTTCTGTGATCTCTTTATAATTCCCTTTAGAATGCATAATTGTGCTCGATCAATTTGTTAGAGGCTTTTGAAGTGTTAAAAAAAACTACATTAAAATTATTTTCTTTCAGGTTTTATGTTAATGAACATAGGTGCTATTCAGAGCAAAGTCAGGGTGTCAGGGGAACTTTAGTTAAAGTTATTCATACATAAACTAAAAAAGGAAACATCTTTAGTGGAGGAAAAATACATTTAATGAGTAAGTACGGCACACAATTCCTCCTTTCAAAAATGTCAGCTCGTATTGAACCTCCATTCTAGATATCTTACAATTACTTTGTCAACAGAAGGTAGAGTAGTGATGGATGACGCATTGGTTCTTGAAACCAAACTTTCTGCGAGTTACTTAGGCTGAAACTAAGTGCTTTTACATTCCAGTCTTATTGATGATAGTGGTTTTATATTTATCACCCTGTCATTGCAGTTGACTGTATCAGCCTCTTCCCTGTAAGAATATGGACACTAATGGAGGTGTGTCCTTAGTGCTCTGAAGGGTCACAGATTCATTCCACTAACACAGTCAGGGCACACACTGCTTCCTGGGGAAACGCAGAGGCAGCTTTACCCATTTCAAAAAAGGATAAGCCAAGAATACCTTAAAAGGCCTTTGGAAATTGTGTTGTCAGTGGCTCTCTTTGGACCATGACCCACCTCGTGGCGCTGCACACAGAGGCTCTCGGCTCTCGCTAATGGAGCGTTACTGTTTTGCAGCTTCCCCTATAATAGGAAGAACTCTACCAGGACCTTGGCAAGTCCACGACCTGATTGCAACACTTTATTTATAAGAAATTCTGTCAAGAATCAATAATAGTCTTGGGTCTCAACTTCTTTCTTTAATAATACTTTGATATGATTTGTCACAAGCTAGCCCAGAGTATCCACCAGATTTTATTACTTCGCTTGCAGCACAGTGTCTTATCTTTGAGTCATGAGATCAGCCATGGGGAGACCTTTAAAAAGCTATATTCTTTACTGTTTGGTTATTACAGAAAGTCTATATTACTCAATAATACCTCTTATAGGCCGTGCTGTCACACCTTCACACAGATGTTTAACCCCAACGTGGATACACTGGATGCCCGGAGGCCATTTCAGTGACATGGACATTGTTTTTCATGATTGGATGCCTGATGTATCAGTAGCAGCAGAAACAGAAAACAAACAGAACTACACACACACACAAACTCACACCCCCTCCCCCCCAGACACACACACACACACACAAGACAAAAACCCTACCACGGTAACAAAAACAATGTTGACTTCTTTGCCCAGCCTGACACTTTGGACTGAATCTCAAACTAACTGTCCATTTTGACAGATTTTGTTTAGAGTCCAGAGTGTTAGGTTTTTATGACCGGAAAGCAATCTGAAATTTGGAGAATTCAATTTAGATTCCCTTCTTGCACACAATCAGCTTCTTAGGTTTCACTGTACATCTCAATAAACACGATGCCACGACATCAGTAGCATGCTGTACAGCAGGGGCTCTAAATATGCTTTCTACTGCTCAGCCGTGGAATTCATATTGTTACAGCTAATGCCTGTTGGTAAATGCTTGTATCGTTACATGCTGTATTTACAGAACTATATATTGTCAGCCTAGGATTTTGTTTCTCCAATCTGTTTTTCTTCTTTGGAGGAATATAGCAGAAAATGTTCTAATACCCACTGTAGACAAAACACACACATACGCACATACTCACACACACTCACATACAGACACACACACACAGACCAAGATTTCAAAATCGTAATCATTTTGAATTTTGAAATTAGAGGAAATGAGGGAGAAACACTCCTTGGAAAGTTATTATTGTAGATCTTTCATGTGTCTGCAAATTGGTACTAATTTTCAATGTAGATTTAAGAAAATTGGTGGTATGTGAGCAAACATTTTATTTAAAAAGTTTTCTGTTTTGTTCCTGCGGCTGCCACAGTTGTTGCTGTGGGGAGATTGTTCCTAGGAGGCCGGCTGGTTTCCCTGGAGGCTCTGATTCTGGCTGACGCTCTGCTTGGGCTCAGCGTGACCATACCGGCAGGCACTGTCCAGAAGGCACCCTCGCTCTGTCTCCCTTGCCTTGTCCAAGTGTAAGCAGAGGCAGCAAGGCCAGGAGGCCACAGTGCTTCAGGCTGTGGGCTGTGACAGGCTGCTCTGAAAACTTTGTCTCTCTGTCTCTCCTCTCTTCTTATGCTAAGGACTGAGGTGACAGGTAGCTAAGGACTGAGGTGACAGGTCTCTGCCTCAGCCCTGCCCTCTTCCTCAGCTTCCCCAGCATTGAGCATTGGTAAGAATGTGCACTAACCTGCCTTGAACTTAACTCAAGAATCCCTGGTTTATCTGGCATCCAAGGGCAAAGGAAAGGAATCTCAATTTGCTAAATGTCTACGGTGTGCCAAAATCTGAGCTAGGCTTTCCATATATGTTAGCTCATTTAATGCTCATTAACTCTACAAGGAAGGTATCATGCCTTCCTTGATACGAACAAGGAGCCCTGCATTCAGAGATTAGGGGGGGTGGCTGCCATCATACAAATGAGAGTGTGGAAACTGGCCTACAGAGTGAGGGAGGGCAGACTCCAAAATTCATACTTGCTCTACTGAAAACCATGCCACCAAATTGCCAAACCATGCTGCTTGCTTCTTTTGTTTTACCGTGACCTCTGTTCCCTCAGAGATTCTCAGAGGCCTACTTTCCAGCCCATTCACCCCATCATCCATGCACTCTTGTCTCTTCTGATCCAAGTCCTATCTTGGCCCTTCTTCTCTGTGAACCCTTCTCCAATGAGCCTGCCTATTCAGGTTTTTTGGATATTTTTTCTAAATGTTTTATTTTGTGATAACGATAGATTCACATGCAACGGTAAGAAATGAAATGCAGAGAGATCCAGTTTTGCTCAGTTGTAACAATTTACATCACCATAGCATAATGTCACAAACAGGATATTGACCCCGATGCACTCCACCAACCTTATTGAGATCTCACCAGTCTTACATGTACTCATTTGTGTATGTGTGTATTGAACTTTATGCAATTGTGTCACATGTGCAGATTCATATGATTATCAGCACAGTTCGGATATAGGACAGCTCCGTCTGGATCCCTCGTACTTCCCTCACGGAGTCACAGCCACCCCCCAGCCTATTCTTACCAATCCCTGGCCATTGCTGATGTGTTCTCCACTTCCCTGATTCTGTCATTTCAAGAATTTTCTATAAATGAAATCATACAGTGTATAACATTTTGAGAATAAACCTATTCGGTTTTGCAACTCCTATTCTTGACTGGAGTCCATTTTGTGTGAAGTAATTAATGCATTCATTTAGTCAGAAATATTTGTAGGCTGCCTACAGGATCCCAGTACAGTTTGAGAGCCTGGACATACAATGATGAACCAAACTGACAAACATCTCTGTGCCATGTATTTGGGTCCTTATTCATAATGACACCTATTGTTCTTAAGGCGTTTCCTGTCTAAACTCTTCCTATCATCGTGAGCTCCCAGAGAGCAGAGAATGCATCACACTGTTTTGCTTATAAAGACTTAGAGCAGCAAACTGTTATTGAGCATATAGAATATGTACTCGATGGATCATCTGGTACATTCTCCTATGAATAGGCCTTTCAGGCAAGTGGCATTATCACTCCCGTAACAGATGGGAAGGGCCTTGCACCAAAAAGTGACGTGTAAAACAATGCAAACATATCAGCCCCTTTCACAATGCCTTCAGTCTTCCAACACCTCTCACTCAGAGACCTCATGTTGCCCACCTCTATGCTTCCACTCAGGTGAAGCTCTGTCTCTCCTCCTCATTTTGTTGTTGGCCTGTTCTACAAATGTTCTCACCATCTTGGCTCACATCTGTACATCAGAAGAGAGCAAGGGTCATCAAGCAAATGGTAGGATTTTTTCACTTATATGTCACCCTTGGCTATGGCCTGGTCACCAGACCTTCCTTGTGGACCACTTTTCAGTTTCTCTCTGCTTGTGCACAGTACAAAGAACAAGTTTCCCCTTCTTCTAAACTGTGAAGATTCTGTGATGACCTTCAGAAACATGTGATGATCCTCTTGATCCAGTGCAAAGGAGAAAAAAGTAAACCCAAAATGTTTGGTAAAGGTTGATTAGCCTCCACAAATAGCTCACGAGCAAATTTAGACCTATGAAAAAAACAAACTCCCAGTATGGAATGTGACTGTTACGGTAGTCCCATAGATTTTTATTGAGTATTAAACCAAGAGGAGTGGATTCTCTCGAGGGCTTCCCAGCCAAAATTCTGGTAAATACAGAATGGAATTTCCCAGATGTAATTGCTTAAATTGAGTTATTTTCCTTCTGCCCAATTACAAGTCTATTGTCAATTTTATTAGCAATTGTTGACAAAGAATGGAAAGTTAAAACCTCACTGGAGAATGTTGTATTCAGTTTCTATATAAGAGAACTTCTAGAAACCCCAGGGTACACAGTGAATTGGTTCCAAAAAATTACCATTGTCCTCCTGGGATATTTAGGAGGAGAATGCCGTTTTTACTTCAGCACCTCCAAGAATATTGACTTGGCACCATAATCCATGTGCTGACGCTAAAATGATAGAATGAATCCTTGTAGCAAATGATACATTGGAAAGATGAGACTTGAAGTACTCCATGAATTTGAAAAGATTCCTTTATTCAATATATCATCTGTTCAGAGGATTGAGTCGTTGGCACTAGATGAAGCAGACAAGCTTACTGGCAAAGTGAAACATGTGGACTTTTATGCCTGGCTCTTGATGAATTAGCTGACCTTGCTGGTGCTGCCCAGTGTGTATCTTTCTTAGATTTTGTGTTTTAAGAATCACACTTTCATTGGGGGTGAAGCGATCTAGATTTGGCAATAAAACATTTTCATGACCACTAGCACACAAAGGAAATTTTAGGATAACAAAATAGACTTAGCCCATGATTCATTTTGGCATAATTTCAGAGGAAGCCCAATCCTGGAGTGGCCACTATCTTCTGTGTGTAACACTTTTCACTACCTGTTCATCATTTGAGGGAAAGAGTACAGAGCCACTGGGAAATAGACTGCTCAATGGTGGAAGTCCACTTGGACTTCTCAGATTGTTTGGATCTGCTATCTTTGGTTGAGAGTGGGAAGGAACACGCCATTTCTCTCAGGATGAGAGGTGAGGAGATATGCCCTTTTGTTTATCAACACAATTAATGATTCAGGTAGAAAATCTTGCTTTTTGCAATTTAAATAGAGTACAAAGACGAATTGGTGCACATTAATAAATTATTTGGCTCCCACAGGTTCTGGAAAGATTTTGAGAAATAAAAATTTCCTGAACAATAAGCAAAAATAAAAAGTACTCTAAGGTATTTTTTTTTTTTTCAGGACAATTCTTTCTCTTACTATTTAGAAGATAATAATTATAGCATTCCAGATAATTATTAGAGAAGATTTAGTGGGAAAGGTAAAACATTTTTATTCATCAAGCTCTCATAATTTTGTCTTAGAAGGAATTTAATATTTCTGCCAGGCCCTAGAGGGAAGATACTGAAAGAACAATGGAATGCTTATAAAAGTTAGATTTAGAATTTACTGAGATTATTACCAATTTAACAGAAACTGTCTTTTAAGAATGGGGCAAAGCTAATGTAACTGATGTTAATGTGACAAGATGAATGGAATTGTCTGAACAGATGACCTCATGTAGATTATGTGGAAAGATGATATTGATGATGATGGGGTGGTGGTGGTGGTAGTTACAATCACAATTACTGTCCAGGTGATAGAGAATATGAGCCATGAGGGGGAAAATAAGCCCAGGAGAGTGGTATTACATGCTCTAAAAGGGAACAGCAGCAGATTTCTTATTGGAGGTACAATTTGAATTTCCTACTTGTTTGTTTTCATTCTAAACAATTGTAGGTGAGTCAGAATTTACTGTCAGATTTCTAGTGGCTATATTGTTCATGCTTTGTGATAAATAGTCTATATTTCTAGATTCTTTATCAAGTAATTTGTTACAACTAACCTGTTTGAATTTTCTCTCTTTTTAAAGTTATTGTGCTTTTTTTGTATACAAGTACTATGCTAAGCACTTCATACATATTTCATTCTTCTAATATCCAAATGATAGCAATGTAATTACCATCCCTATTTTTTAAGCGTTGGAACAGAAAACTAATAAGAGCTTAAGTTCCTACCATAAATAGGATTGGCCACCTACATCTTGCTTAAGCCATAGTTGTGTTAGGTTTTTCTTCATTTACAGCTAAGCTTAATCCTAACTGATATACTGACTTATTAAGATTCTAAGGAAAAAGAGAATTAAGGCAAGTTTATGTGCTAGGCAATTGACATATAATAACTCATGTAATTCTTATACCTGGAAAAGATATTGTATACCTTGTCACAGTTGAGAAAAAAAGAGTCTCAAAGAAGTTGTCTTACTTTAATTATGAGGACTTTGGAATCCAGAAAGATTGTCTAGCATCATGCAGATAGTAAATATAGGTCAAGCACAGGTCTTGCTTATAATTATGCCATACTGCCTTAGTTCCAGATCCCTTGCTTGTAATTATACCATATTTCTTTAGAATATAAAAACAAAATTCGGGTAGCCTGGATGGCTCAGCAGTTTAGCGCTGCCTTCAGCCCAGGGTGTGATCCTGGAGACCCTGGATCGAGTCCCACGTCGGACTCCCGGCATGGAGCCTGCTTCTCCCTCTGCCTGTGTCTCTGCCTCTCCCACTCTCTCTCTCTGTCTCTCATCAATCAATAAATAAAATCTTTAAAAAAAGAAAACAAAATTCAAAAACTCCCTGTATTCAGTATCACATGATAACTCAAGTTGGTTAGGAAAGGAAGAGAGAGCAAACAGATCTGTAGTTGACCAGAGAAAGTGATGTGGCATTCACTATGTGTTAAATGAAGAATAAAGGAATGAGAATTTCCGTTATACTAGTTCTGTGGCCAACAGCTATTTCTGACCTGAAACAACAGCCACAGTGATAACAGAACTTTCTCTCTCTCACTGTCTCTTTATTTATTTTTTTTTATCAAAACCACCTAAACAAAAAATAGCCATTGAGACGATTTGGGGATGCCAGGAATAATATATGACAGCACAAAATAAATTGGGATGTGGCAAGAACTGCAAATTTGGGGATTAAGGGAAAGTCTGATAATATTGAGAACACCCCCATACCAGCTCTACTCCTATGCCCAACCCCAAAATATTAGCAGCAGAGGAGGCAGTTGGAAGATCCTTCTCAAACAAAATCAAACCAGTGTAGACCTACAGATAACAGTAGTTGGATGACCCAGTGAAAAAGCCAGCCGGTCATTCTTTGATGCTACAGAGGCATCCATTACTTCACAGATGCATGGGTATATGATTTTCTATCAACTCTTTAATACCTAACTATGAACCGAGAGCTAAGAATATCAGACACTTTAATAAAGAGAAACAAACAAAAGAACAGACCTGATAGGAAATCTGGACTGTGGAAAGAATGAATATCTTTAGAGAGATAGAGAAGATATTTTTGCCAATAAATCAACAGAATGCTATGAAAAAAATGAAACAATCTGAAAAAATAAAGTGTTTTTAAAATTAATATATGACAGCCAAAATTTTAATCGAAGTGTTAGAAGATGCAAGCAAAAAATATCCCAGAAAGGACAAAAATAGAAAGAGATGAACAGATGAGATGGTTTGGAACATTTCATGAACCAAAAATGGGGGTCTAACATATAATTAATAGGCATTCTAGAAGGAAAGAACAGAGAAAATGATGGCAAGGAAGTTATTTTTTTAAGGAATGTAAAAAAATTTCAAAAAATTGAAGAACATACTTTCAAAATGAAAAGGCCCTCTGTGTACCTAGCAAACTGATTAAACAAAAGACCATGCCAAAATGAATTGTAATGAAATTTTGGAATGCTAGCCACAAAGAGATGGCATTGAACTTCTAGACTATAAAATTTCAAGACAGAAGAGTAGAGCAATAGCTATAACGTTCTGAGAAGAGAAATATTCTAAATTCACTTTTTCTCTGGAAGTTACTGGAGAATGTGCTTCACTAAAACATTGTTGTAAAAACAGATCTAATGTTTGAGAAAGAATAAAGTAATTCTTAGGATGACTCAAAAGGAAGTACAGGAGGCAATTACTGTGTAGCAGGCCTACAAGTTGCCAGTCCAGATACAGAATTTACAGAGGTTTGGTGAGAAACAGATATATTTCTTCTATTTGACTAGGTGAGAAACCTCATTAAGAGGCGCACTTTGGGGGTGTGAGTCAATAATTAGATGAAAAAGAAGTGAAGTCAAAGAAGAAATGAAATGATTGATTTTAGAAAACGAGTAGTTGTGCAACAAAGTAAATTAAACCAATTGGTCCACAAAAGAAATTTACATACATAGTAACAGCAGTAAAAATTGTAGATATGGCTTTAACTCCAAATTGATAAAACTCTATTACAAGGATCAGGGGGAGGGAAAACAAGAGGGTGGAGTGTGTGTAAAAGAGCTAAACTAAGAGATTTGTAGATAATGTTTTAAATTGATAAATCACAATACAGCTGCATAGCAGTAGACCCAGTGCAAAGCATTGAAAAAGTAGTTGTCCTTGGATGATATATGAGTGGGGAAGTGAACAGAGAGACTAATATATATATATTTTTATATATAGTATTTTTAGTAATGGTTAAATTCCCTATGAACTGTATACTCATATTGCTATGATTTTTTTAAAGTTTGTAAAAATTTCCCATCATTGCTCCTTGACCACTACTCAATCCATCGGTTCCCTTATCAACTTGGTGATGTTTCCCCTCTCTGTCCCAAAGTTGTTCCTTCAATAATGTGAAATTGGGCTCCAATCAGTATTGTGTACTCTCAGAGTTCTTAGAAAGTTAAGAATGCATTCCCCCTGTGATGCTGCTTTTTCAGTTCTGAGCACAGCCAAGACATGTTACATAACTTGGAGTTTCAACAAACACCTGGAAATCAGGCTGTATGTATTGCTCAGATGAGACCAGACATGAAGAGATTGGTGGTGACAAGTGTTGTCACTTCTCTCTCTGACAGCAGGCAAGTGGCGCGCTGTGTATACAAGGTCTGATACCATGCTTTCAAGATGAAAAAAAAAATGAAAAGGCAAGTGAAAAATAACATTTCAGGAAGAGCTATCTGAGAAAATAATGGCAAATTACACATGATTTAGCTTTGCTCTTAGCTTTTATAAAGACCCAAGAACTATGAACCGAGCAGTTGAGCCCTAATTAAGTCTCCTCTTGATCTCTGGTACTGCACACCCAATTCTCAGGCTGCGTTTTAAAAAGGCATCATAACATCCTCTCATTTATCTGCTCTTTTTCTTGCCTTGCTTTTTTTTTTTTAATTTCTCCCCCCTCCTTTTTTTTTTTTTTTTTACCTTGAGTAAAAAGAGGTTAATACGAGCCATTAAGAATTAAAAAATAATTACACGATGAAAAAAATAGCTCAGGTGAATTTTAATTAGAGCCTAATTTGATGGGATTTGAACCCAGCACACTGGAAATATACAGCGGTAACTTTAGCCGTTAAATTGTGTGGCCTTTGTTTAAACTCGGTGGGAATTGAGAGAGATTATTTTGGCTGCTTGAAGACACCATGTTTTTTCCATTAATGCCAGGGAAATATATTGAGCGGCTAAAATATTACTAATAAAAATAAATGTGAAAGTTGTAAATTTCAAACAATGTAAGACCCATAGTTCATACCTGAATTTCCAAATGTGTATGTGACATTTCATTAAGCTTAAAGCTGAAGACACGCTGTATTATGTCTGACCTCTTTAAAAAAGGGACCTAAATATTTCCACAATTTGTCATCCTTTGGAATCTAACAATAATAAGGCAGAGAATGTAAAAAGGTCCCTCCTAAGCCAGGAGGAAGCCCCTCTCTGGTCCTGTGCTCAGATGTAAGGCATCGCCCTGCCCTCCCTCTATTACCAATCCCTCTACTGCCTTCCAGTGGGTTCTTTCATCCATCAAATGGGAACAGTAAAATAGAACACTTTGGATGCGAGATCATGAGGTAGACTAAGTAAAATCAACATCTCCCTTAAATCTTCCTGGGAAGGATAAGAGGTGTTAAGACAGAAGCAGAATTCCTGAAGGGATTTGAGCTCATTTTGTCAGAAGGAAGTGGTTCCACATTGAACCACCAGTCTGTAGGGCCTTGAGATATACCCCTGTGGTTTCATCACAACTAAGTCAGCCACTGGAGGGAGCCAATATGACTCTCACAGTTTAGTCGAATATGCTGAACTGGTAGGGAAAGATAATTTGAAAATGGCACGTAAGGATGACAGAATTTGAACAAAATCCCTTTTATTTATTTATGCCAAAATCTGTGTGAATGTAAAATGCCATCTCGATCATGCTTTATTTATGGTGTGGCTTTTTCTCTGGGGGGAAAAAAAAAGAGAAAGAAGAAGCACGTTGGCTTGAAGTTCTTCTCAGACTGCACCTCATGGCCCTGGCGAGTGAGTGGGGTGGCGAGCTGGGACAGTGGGGCAGGCCTCGGCGCAGGCCAGGGCCCGTATGGGCACGCTGCGGACTCTGCTCGCCTGGGCTCATCGGGGCAGGTGGGAGAAGGCACCGCTTGTCGTTTAGTGCAGCTAGAAATCATGCCTGTGCCTCTCCATGAATAGAGGGATGTGCAATATGTAAAATTCCTAAAGACAATGTTATTTATAGCTGTTGCAAACAATGTTTATACAAAGTTTATTAAATATGTCACCCACATTGATTTATCCCAACCAATCTCTTCAATCACTAATATTTATGTGATGGGTTCAGTCGCAACAATTATTTTATGTGCTGTAGAGTATGTTATAACTAGGGATTCACCCTGGCAATTATATGAAAGATAAAATGCTTCCTGAAGACCTCAGGGCAGACCAGGAAGTATATTATTGGACACAAGGTGGTTTTAACTGAATGCCACAGCACTAAATTTTAGAGGAAGAAATGTGGAGCATCTTATGGTTAAAAAGTCAAGCTAGTTTTGTGTCCTTTCTGAAGTTTCCTTGCTACTGGAAAGGTAGCAAGCTCATCTGCACATTTCCTTTCTCACGTCCAGACGTTGGGCCGAGAAATGCTTCCCCTCTCGTCATTTTGAATATCTGTCAGCTATTGCTCCTCAGCAACGTTTAGTTCGTGCCCACTGTGGGCAGAAGAGTCTACTTGGCATCTGTAAACACCTTCAAAGGAAACCAGACACACGTGACTTGCCTGGAAGGAATTGGCATCTGATGTGAGGGGCTGAAGCAGTGTTAACAAAGAAACCAGAATTTTCTAAAGAGTCCAGGGTAACTATTGAAACTGTAAGATGACAAACTCAAGGAAACAAACCAAAGCAAAACAAAGGTTGTTTCAAACCACAATTGAACGCAACTTCTGTTTCCTAAGAAAGACTAAAAAGTCCTTTGTTTGGCAAAAGGACAGACCCACTTTGGTTCAGAGAGTAGGGCCTCAGGGCACGGCAGGAAAGTAGACAGTAAAGCAAAGAGGTAGCTAAACTGTTCTGCAGAAGAAGTTAGCGGGAATTTCAGGCTGACATTCACTGTAGAAGGGAGAGGGGAAAAGTTTGGGCTGTAGGAGAAAGGGGGCTGAACAATAGGGGGGTGGGAAGCGAATTTGGGGAAATCCGGTGTGCTGGTGAGGCCGGGAAATGATCTCTGAGTGCAGGCGTGTGTCATATTCAGGTTAGAAATGGTCGCTGTGTTGTAATGGAGGCCTATTGCCTGTCCCCAAGTCAGTGTTTTTAGAGGTAGGAGAGTCCAAACTAAAGTAAGTTGTTTTATAAAAGTACATAGTGGTAGTCAGTAAGTGGAAATAATTTGGTCAAAACAGGAATGCAGAGTCAGAGGGAACTAAAAGTGTTTAACTGACACCCTAACTTCAGGAAGCTCTGGAGAGATTGAGAGGAATCCTCACTGAGAGCTGAGGGCTTCCCTTGGGATAATTTCATCCCTGAGACAGGATGAAGCCCAGCCTAAGGGTCATGTAGCATTTTCCCAGGGGATGAGTAAGTTATTTTCATACTTCGATGGGAGTCTGGTTTTACTCTCCCCTCTTACCCCCTGCTATTATTATTACTTCCCCCCCCCCCAAAAAAAATTTTATTTCTCTGCCAGGAGGGATTTTTTTCCAAAGACTAAATCTTCCTCTTTAGTTGTCATTGGATTCGATTCTCAGTTGGCTTCATTTCATAGCCTTTTCTTAGTAATTAGCACTATAGGCAATGAAAATATTTGGGACCATGGGTTTGAGAATACTGGTCTTTCATAAAACCAGTTGCTCTCAGATAGAACCTATTGAACTTATAGAAGCTTTGTGGACACCTCTTATTAAGAAAGCAGTTATGCATGCGCTACAGGAATCTCTTAATTAATTAACCATTCATGGAGAGATCATGGCACTAGGCCACAAGCTGGACAAATAGCCGGAGAAAGACACACATCTGTAGGGAGTTTGCAACTTCACGAGGAGGCAAGTAAATGACTGTTTATCTAAGGAGAACTGTCAAAATAGTATGGAGTGGTTCGATCTTTTCTGTCCACTGTATCATTTGATGCAAAGAGGGAAGATTTGGCTTCAATTTGATGATAGGAATTTGGACTTTGCCGCATATGTCCATAAAACAGGATTACCTGTAAGCAAAAGTTCACAGAACCCAGGAAATTAGAACTCTTACTGTGGCTGCTAAAGGAAAGGTTGTAACCTTAATATTAAACTGGTATACAGAAAAAAATATATATAACCAATTTAAAGACTTCATGGCTTTACATGTTATGACGCTGTAGTATCTGTTTATACTCTTCTTATGAGGATCTTGGTTTACAACTCTTGACAGAGAATACTCATTCAGTAGAGCCCCTCAGGGCTAAATATAAGATAATGTTGCTGACAGAACAAGATTCCCCAAATTTCTGTGTCTTGTGAGACCATGATGACAGAGTGTTTAAAGCCTACTTTATATATTCCCTCCAAATCCCAAGCTCCTTTGACTTGCCAACCCACATTGCTATCTGATTGCCACAATTCCCTGATATATGAAATCATGGTGGAATTTCCTTGGAATTATATATCTTAAGCCATGATAGCATTCAATGACTTCCAGATGCCTTAACAATGATGGTCCACTGAGTAAGGAATTACCACAGATTATCTCCCCTTTGATTTGTCACAGTTTTGTATGGAGTTTATTACCAGTAGAAATATTAACCTAGCCTTCTACAGCAGCCTATTTCTGAGATCTTTAGACAATATTACAAAAAAAGAAGTCTGTTATTTTTCTTTTTCTAACATAGGAGTGGTCAGTGGCGACTGCCAAGCTCCCAGAAAAATGAAGAGCTATAGTCCTGCTGATGTGCCTTCTATCTAGGCATGGGACAAATATCCAGCGTTCTAGAGACTGCTCATTCTTCACTGGAACACAATGGAAAAGGTAAGAGAAGTGGTTCTGTACTGCCAACAAAGCACCGAGCAGGGCAGAGCAGAGTTCTGTGTGCCATCTCTATGTTGACCTCCTTGCTGCTGCCATGCACACGATCTCGGATTCTGCACCACAGACCTATACAAAACTAATTGTTCATGTGATTTCCTTTCTGTGCCACTGCAGATGTCCCTTTCTGTAACAATTTAATTAACACTTTAAAATAATGATGCATTAATTAATGCCAAATTACAATGAAAATCCTGGAGAATTACACTTTATATCAACATTAATGCAAAATGAGTTCCTCCTGGATAATTTTTCTTACAATGAATACAAAAAGAGATAATACTAATTAGGCCATCAATTTAAATTTACCATAATTTCAATCCATGTCATTTATCTGTTTCCCAGCATAAAACAATACCAGTCTACTATACGTTTGTATGGCAATAGGGATGTCTGCATAGCAACCAGACCTGGGTCATTTTTAGGGTATTGTGAAATAGGTTTGAATTTTGAATTTGTATGTCAGTTGTTGAAAACAGGGTGTGTGTGTGTGTGTGCGCGCGCGTGCAGGGGTACATAGTACATGTGTGTCTGAATATGAGAGAGAGGAGGAGTCCAACACTTTAGTAAAATAAAATGCTCTGACTTAAATAAAGTTATATGCTCAGTCTTATCAGATGCATGGCATAAGTCATCAGGCTTAGTCTATCCAGTTGCATATAATTCAGTTTATTTTCCATTCTTGGGGTCATGACCCAGGAGTTAGAAGAATTGTAGTATCTCCAGGGTCATTTGTTCATGAGCAAACCTAAATCACATCATCCCATATTCAAAAGTGACATGATGTGCACCTGTTACATTTCATTTTCATTGCTTCTAATAAGGAGATGCTCCTTTCAGTATCAGGAAGAGAGAGGGCTCAGAAGGTTAATTTTACAATGCTCACTGAAGAAAGAAACGTGACAGTAGTTCCTCAATTACAACTACTTTCTTAAGCGACCCTTTGCGTGTGCCTTTCATGTTGAGACACACTTGGTATCTAGATCATGCAAGATCTGTCAAACATTTTGTTTCTAAATCAGAACACCCCTGACTAAATATTTTCATAAAATCCTAAGTATTTTATTCTTACAAAAGTCTTTCGATGGCAAGAGAGCATATTGGGGCAGATTCCTTCAGGGCTTCATCTTAAATTTACTCTCTTTTTGGCAAAGAGTTTCCACCCATCCACTGTGACATGGGATTCTCACTTCTCATATTTGGGAATCCTGACATGTACTTTACTAGTGTCGTGAAAAGCATATTTAATAAAATGGCCAATTACAGTGTAGCAGTGGATATGGAAATTTACTAACAAAACAAATCATCTTCCAACATGAAGAATCTCTAATTTCAGAAGGGATAACATCAGAATGTGGTCAAAATTCTTGTGTCTCTGGGGTATTTTCCTGAATATGTTCCTTACTCCTCTTAGCAATTTGTGTTCTCACTGTGCCGCTCTTAAAGATCCTTTCCCCCCTGTAATGCATGACAAGAAAAAATTGGCTCTTTATAGTTTAGTTTTCCCATGTTCTAAATCAGCAATGGAAATTTCTGCTTGCCCAGGTGTTCTCAAAGAAAGTAGGCAATGGGCCTAAATGAAGTCTGGCAGAAAGAAATTAATTTTTAAAAATCAATAAGCTCTGCCTTTGTTTTTATTCAGCTTTAGGGGAATACATATCAGTGACATTTACCTTGGACTATGTCTCCGTGCCCAAATAACCAGAGCATGTCAGAGCAGACAGGGGGCATGGGTGATCTATTCCACTTCATAAGCCTGGTTGACTGCCAGGGAGTAGATGATGAAGACAGTTGAAAACTTGACCTCTCAGAGCTACTTGGCATCATATAGTCATTCTTAAACCATGTATATCTACCAGAGGCATAAAATTATATAATCCAACATGGGTTCCTGGGCCATACCTATAGAGTTTTTCATAAAAATGGAAGAATCAGTGAGCTTTTCACCATATATGTCATTAATTATACGCTTGAAATTTATTAAGATAATTCTAGAAATTAAATAGCATGTTTTCATACCTTAGCCCAGTACCTCAAGTCATGTTTGTGTGTTTGCTTGCCTCCTGTAGTATTACCCTTCTCTCTCCCCCTGCACCATTCTGTTATCAGGAAGCACTAGTAAAAGCCTATGCAAGCTTAGGAGCTCCTGAGATGGAACTGTTTTACAGAGGTGAGGGTTGTGCCACAATGAAGGCTGATGAACGTTTTCATGGTTGTTCTTTTATTTCTTTTTTTCTTTGTTTTTTTAAGACTTTATTTATTTTGAGAAAGAAAACATGAGAGGAGACAGAGGGAGAGAGAGAATCTCAAACAGACTTCCCCACTGAGCATGGAGCTCAACATGGGGCTCCATCCCAGGACCCTGAGGTCATGACCGGAGCTGAAGTCAGATGCTTAACAGACTGAACCACCCAGGCACCCTCATGGCTGTTCTTTTAATAGTCTCTCAGCAAGATTATTAGAAGAGGAAACTATTTGGGTTATTTCTCACAGTTGATGTACTTTAATCCTTCTAGTTTCAGGTTTATTTTGAAATAACTGAATGGTAAAAATGATGCCTATGAATTCATAAAGAAAAAAACTGAGCCTCTTTAGTGAATAATCGTTTTGATTTTTTTCATGTACATTCACTGAAACAGAGAATCAGCAAGAACCATAAGATCCTAGTGATTAAGTCTCAACTTAACCTGATGGGTAGGAACCTGTTTACACATCTGCCATGCTACCTTGATCCTTGGCTCTGGAATTAAGTAGGGATTCAATTCCCAGCTCTATCTTGGACAGGCTACTTGCCATGAGCTGTAGTTTTCTCATCTATAAAGTAGAAATGATAATACAAATAGTTTTGAAGACTGAAAGAACGTTCTTAAAGTGTTTCGCACATCTAGTTCTGGTTCTGCTGGTAATTTGAAAACTCATTCATTTGGTCCTGCAAACATTGACTAGTTACCTAACTTGGTGCCAGTCACAAGCCTCTGCCCATACAAAGATGATTAAAGTAAAATGTCTATCCAAAAGAACTTTACAGTTTAGAGGTACACACAGGAACAAAAGTCAATAATTAAAATACACTGTGCTATAATAGAGGTATGAACAAAATACTATATATAAAAAAAAAAAAAAAGGAGACACTAACCCTGGGGATTTGGGGGAGGGATCCAAACAAAAGGTGATATTTGAGTTGGAGCCCAGCAAAGAATAAAGGCGACCTCATACTAAGAAACAGAGGCAGATACAGGGAAGAGATTGGTTCATTATATTGCAAGCTATCCCATGTGGTTGAGTGTAATATATGCAGGTCCATAACAGACTTTTTTGTGAGTGAAAAAAAAAGACTATTCAAGCAATATTGGAAGTAAATTACTAAAATTGTATTTTTTCTATTTATAACTCTGGGCAGTTTGGCAAACGTATCAAAAGCCTTAAATTTTTAGGTATGCTATACCACAGCATTCCTATTTCTAGGGATTTATCTGAAGGGAATTGGTATGACTATGAATAAATATTTTGATATGACCCTTTGGTTCCTACCAAGATGGCAAACTGGAGACAAACAGTCAGATTTCCTTGCCTCAACTGAATCCTAGACATTCCGAATAAATGGGAAACAGACATTGTATATTTAGGAATATACAATGCCACGGAACTGTGAGAAATCAATGAAACCACAGAAGATTGTTGACCTTTCAGTGTGTGGTAGTGGCTGGACACAGTGAAGAATGAACTACTATAACTGGAGAAACAACATATGAACTGAATGTGACAGCGAACACACAAACAGAAGAAAGGTTTAATTTTTGTTCTGAATCTTTTCTCCCACTGTCTTTGTCTTGATCAGATTTCTCCACAGTAATATTGCATGGAAGAAACAGTAATGTTTTAAAGTATTAAAAGATTTAATTACAAGGATTAAATGATACAAATGACCAAGATATAGGTTCCTGTATTGTTCAACTTCTCTTAGCAGGGCACAGACTAAACTGGACAACATAGATCCTCTGAAAGTAAATTTTTAGAATATATAGATGAATAATTTGAAATAAGTATGATTAAAGATACTTATTTAATTGGGAAATAGAACCAGGAATGGGTTAAAAGATCAGGTTGAGAAGCCCTACCAGAAGGCAGAAGTAAAGAATGAAGATGAAGAAGAACATAGTAAAGCTAAAAGTGAAACAGGGTAGAAGTAGAAGCGCCATTGTCTGGATATGAGAAATCTTAGAGAAAAAGAAAAATAGGATGAAGTATTTAAAGAAGTAATGGAGAAAAATGTCTCAGGATCTTTGAAAAATGAAAGACCTTAGAATCGGAAGGACTTACAGAGAAACAAGCAAGAGAAATAAGGAAAACCCCATAGAGGGAATATCAAAAGCAAAAAGGGAATTCTACTACCTTCCAGAAAGGAACAGCAATTCACCTACAGGGAAAGAAGAATAAAATCAATATCAGATTTCTCCACAACAACATTGCATAGAAGAAAACAGTAAAGCAATATTTTAAAGTATTAAAAGATTTAATTACAACGATGTTTACTATGGTATTGCTTGTAATAATAAAATATTGAAAGAGACCCGAATGACCATACAATGGCACACCATGAAGCCACTTAAAAATTATGTTGCAGAAAAATGTATAAAAAAACATAAAAAGGCATTTGCAATGAAAAATGTCTCCGTGAATAAAAGATTATACACATGTGATTCCACTTTTGTTTAAGTAGAAAGACTGAAAGAATATATGCAGAAATTTTAGTTTTTTAAAAAAATTCCAGCATAGTTAACATACAGTGCTATATTAGTTTCAGGTGTACAATATGGTGATTCAACAATTCCATACATCCCTCGGTACTTGTCATGACAAGTGCACTTCTGAATCCCCATCACCTATTTAACAACACCCCCCCCAACCTTCCCTCTGGTAACCATCAGTTTGTTATCTATAGTTGAGTCTGAGTTTTCTTTGGTTTATCTTTTTTTCTTTGTTCATTTGTTCTGTTAAATTCCACATATGAGTGAAGTCATATGGTATTTGTCTTTCTCTGAATGACTTATTTAATTTAGCATTATATTCCCTAGATCCATCCCTTTTGTCTCAAATGGCAAGATTTCATTCTTTTTAGTGACTGAGTAATATTTCAGTGTGTGTGTGTGTGTGTGTGTGTGTGTGTATCCAACAACTACTTTATCCATTCATCTATCAATGGACACTTGGGCTGCTTCTATATCCTGCCTATCGTAGCTATTGCTGCAGTAAACATTTGGGTACATATGTCTTTTTGAATTAGTGTTCTCGTATTCTTGGGTAAATACCCACTTGTGTAATTGCTGGATCATAAGATAATTCTATTTTTAATTTTTTGAGAAACCTTCATACTTTTTTCCACCATGGCTGCACCGGTTTGCATTCCCACCTACAGTGCACGAGAGTTCTTTTTTCTCTATATACTCACCAACACTTGTTGTTTCTTGTGTGTGTGTGTGTTTTTTTTTTTATTCTACTGATTCTGCAGTGATATCTCATTGTGGTTTTGATTTTCATTAAATTTCCCTGATGATTAGTGATGGTGAGCATCTTTATATGTGTCTGTTGGCCATCTGTATACCTTATTTGGAGAAAGTCTGTGTTTTCTGCCCATTTTTAACTGGATTATTTGAGGATTTTTTTGGTGTTGGTTTGTATAAGTCCTTTGCATATATCGGATAGTAACCCTTTATCAGATATGTCACTTGCAAATATCTTCTCCCATTCAGTAGTTGTCTTTTTAGTTTTGTTTCCTTTGCTGTGCAGAAGCTCTTTGTTTTAATGTAGTCTCAATAGTTTATTTTTGCTTTTATGTCCCTTGTCTCGGAAGATATATCTAGAAAAATGTTGGTATGGCCAATGTCAGAGAAATACTGCCTGTGCTCTCTTCTAGGATTTTTGTGGTTTCGGGTTTGACATTTAGGTCTTTAGTCATTTTTTAGTTTATTTTTGTATATGGTAAAAGAAAGGGGCCCAGTTTCATTCTTTTGCATGTTGCTGTCCAGTTTTCCCAACACCGTGTGTTGAAGAGACTTTTCCATTGTATCTTCTTGCCCCCTTGGTTGTAGATCAACTGAGAATAAAATCGTGGATTTATTTCTGAGCACTTCATTCTGTTCCATTGATCTGCAGGTCTGTTTTTGTGCCAGTATCATACTGTTTTGATTACTACAGATTTGTAGTGTATCTTGAAATCTGAGATTGTGATACCTCCAGTTTTGTTCTTCTTTTCCAAGATGGCGTTGGCTATTTGGGGTCTTTCATGGTCCCATACAAGTCTTAGGATTATTTGTTCTATTTCTGTGAAAAACACTGTTAGTGTTTTGATAGAGATAGCATTAAATGTCTAGATTGCTTTGGATAGTGTAGACATTTTAACAATATTTGTTCTTCTAATCCATGAGCATGAAATATCTTTCCATTTGTGTTACCTCAATTTCTTTCTTCAATGTTTTATAATTTTCAGGGGTACAGGTCCTTCACATACTTGGTTAAGTTTATTCCTAGGTATTTTATTATTTTTGGTGTGATTGTAAATGAGGTTTTTTTTAAATTTCTCTTTCTGTTATTTTATTATTAGTGTATAGAAATGCAGTGGATTTCTATATACTGATTTTGTATCATGCAACCTTACTGAATTCATTTATCAGTTCTAGTAGTTTTTGGTAGAGTCTTTAGGGTTTTCTATATACAGTGTCATGTCATCCGCAAGTAGTGAGAATTTTGCTTCTTTCTTGCCAATCTGGATGCCTTTTATTTCTTTCTCTTGTCTGATTGTTGTGGCTAGGACTTCGAGTACTATATTGAATAAAAATGGTGAGAATGGACCTCCTTGTCTTACTCCTAACCTTAGGGGAAAAGCTCTCAGGTTTTCCCCATTGAATATGATGTTAGCTATGGGTTTTTCACATATGGCCTTTAATATACCTCTCTAAACCTACTTTGTTGAGGGTTTTTATTATGAAAGGATATTGTACTTTGTCAGATGCCTTTTCTGCATCTACTGAAATGATCATATGGTTTTTATTCTTTCTCTTGTTGATGTGATGTATCATAATGATTGATTTGTGAATATTGAACCACCATGGCATCCCAGGAATAAATCCCACTTAATTGTAGTGAATGATTTTTTTTAAGTGGTGCTGTATGTGGTTTGTTAATATTTTGTTGAAGAATTTTGCATCTATGTTTATCAGAGATATTGGCCTGTAGTTTTCTTTTTTGGTAGTGTTTTTATCTATTGTTCACATAATGCTGCCTCAGAATGAATTTGAAAGCTTTCCTTTCTCTTTTATTTTTTGGAATGATTTGAGAAGAATAAGTGAATAGGTGTTAACTCTTCTGTAAATGTTTGGTATAATTTACCTGTGAAGTCATCTGGTCCTATACTTTTGTTTTTTGGGAGTTTTTTAAATTACTGATTCAATTTTATTTCTAGGAATCAGTCTGTTCAAATTTTCTATTTCTTTCTGTTTCAGTTTTGGTAGGTTATATGTTTCTAGGAATTTTTCCATTTCTTCTAGGTGGTTCAGTTTGTTGACATGTAATCTCTCATAATATTCTCTTATAATCCTTTGAATTTCTGTGATGTTGGTTGTTATTTTTCCTCTTTCATTTCTCTTTTTATTTGAGTACTCTTTCTCTCAGTCTCTGTCTCTTTCTCTCTCTCTCTCTCAAGAGTCTGGCTAAAGGTTTATTAATTTTGTTGATCTTTTCAAAGAACCAGCTCCTGGTTTCATTGTTCTCCTCTATGGTTTTCTTAGTTTCTATTTTGTTTATTTCTGTTGTAATATTATTTCCTTCCTTCTACTGGTTTGGGTTTTCTTTTTTCATCTTTTTCTAACTCCTTTAGATGTAGAGCAAGTTTTTTATTTGATATTTTTCTTCCTTCTTGAGGTAGGCCTGTATTACTATAAACTTCCCTCTTAGAGCAGCTTTTGCTGTTTCCCAAAGGTTTTGGAGCACTGCATTTTCATTTGTCCCCATGCATATTTCCTCTTTGATTTCTTGGTTGACCCATTCATTGTTTAGTAACATGTTATTTAACTCTTGTATTTGTGTTCTTAACTTATATATTTGTGTTCTTTTCAGATTTTCTCTTATGGTTGATTTCTTGTTTTAGAGCATTGTGGTCAGTAAAGGTGCATAATATGACCTCAATTTTTAAAAACTGTTGAGACTTGTTTCATGACCTAACATGTGGTCTCTTTTCTGGAGAATATTCCATGTATATTTCATTCCATGAAAAGAATGTGTATTCTGCTGTTTTAGGATGGAATGTTCTGAATATATCTGTTGGATTCATCTGGCCCAATGTATCATTCAAAACCACTGTTTACTTGGTTTTCTGTTTGGTTGTAAGTGGGGTTTAAAGTCCCCCTGCTATTTTTGTATTATTATTGATTATTTCCTTCATATTTTTTTTTAGCTGCTCCATGTATTTGAGTGCTTCCATGTTGGGTGCATGAATATTTACAAACGTATCTTCTTGCTAGATTGTTCTCTTATGGTTATGTAGTATTCTTCTTTGTCTCTTATTACAGCCTTTGTTTTAAAATCTATCTTGTCTGATATAAGTGTTTCCACCGTGGCTTCTCCTTCACTTCTATTTGCATGATAGTGCTTTTTCATCCCTTCACTTTCAATTTGCATGTGTTTTTAGGTCTGAAATAAGTATCTTCTAGGCACCATATACATGGGTCTTGCATTTTTATCCTTTCTGTAACCTCATGTCTTTGATTGGAGTATTTAGTCCATTTATATCAAAAATATTTATTGAGAGGTATGAATTTATGGTCATTTTATTACTTGTTTTATGGTTGTTTTTGTAGTTCTTGATTCTGTTCTTCTTTTGCTGTCTTTTCTCATGGGTTGCTGGCTTTCTGTAGTGATATTTTTAGATTCCTTTCTTTCATTTTTTTTTGTGTATCGCTGGTTTTTGATTTGTGGTTACCATTAAGTTTATATATAACATCTTATGCATATAGTTGTCTATATTAAGTTGATGGTCACTTAAGTAAAAACCCATTCTTTATGCCCTCCCCTGTTTTTAGGTATATGGTGTCATACATTATTATATCCTTTTCTTTGTGAGTCTCTTGACTGATTTTTATAGATATACTTACTTTTACTGCTTCTGTTTTTCCTACGTTTTTACTCTTGCTTATGGTCTTTCTTTTCCACTCAGAGTCCTCTTTTAATATTTCTCATAGGGCTGGTTTAATGGTGAACTCCTTTAACTTTTGTTTGTCTGGGAAACTCTTTATGTATCTTCTATCCTGAATAATAGCCCTGCTGGTTATCCTTGATTGTGAGTTTTCTTTCAGCACTTTGACTATAACATGCCACTCCCCTTGGCCTGCAAATTTTCTGCTAAAAAATCAGCTAATAGCCATATGGGGTCCTTTGTATGTAATTGTTTTTAAATTTCTCTCTTTATCATTAACTTTTGCCATTTTAATTACTATATGTCTTGGGTTAATTTTGTTGGGGGATCTCTATGCCTTCTAGATCTGGGTATCTGTTTCCTCTCCCAGTTTCATGAAGTTTTCGGCTATTATTTCTTCAGATAAGTTTTTCTGGTCCATTTTATCTCTCTTCTATTTCTGGAATCCCTATCATGCAAATGTTATTATGCTTGATGGTGTCACTGAGTTCTCTATGTCTATTTTCATTTTTTATTATTCTTTTTCTCTGGTATTCGGCTTTATTGCTTTACTCTGTCCTCCAGGTTTCTGGTCTGTTCTTCTGCTTCTTCTAGTTTACTTTTTATTCTATTTAGTGTATTTTTAATTTCAGTTATTGAGTTCTTCATCTCTGATTGGTTATTTTTTATGTTTTTCCATCTCTTTGTTGAGAGTCTCACTGAGGTCTTAACACTCATTTCTCAAGTCCAGTGAGTATATTTATGACCATTACTTTAAATACTCTAGCAGGCATATTACTTATTTCTGTTTCAATTAGCTCTCTTGCTATGATTTTGTCCTGTTCTTTCATTTGGTACATATTCCTCTGCCTCCTCATTTTGTCTAACTCTCTGTGTCTGTTTTTATGTGTTAGGAAATTCAGCTACATATTGTGCTCTTGAAAGTAGTGTTCTTAAGAAGAAAAGGTCCTGTAGTGCCCCTGCAGTACAATCTCCTTTGTTCACCAGAACCTGGGGTATCTTCTGTGTGTTGCATGTGCCCTACTGTTATGGCTGAGCCACATTTGCCTTTTGTCCAGTCATCTGCAATGGATTTCTTTCTCTCTATGAGCAGAGTTTGGTCCCTGTGTGGTTAATGGGCCAGTCTGAAGCCACTTTGGGCTTGGATTAAGTCAGACTAGGCATTTGCCAGAGATACAGTAGTACCAAACTGCAGGGCACTTTTCCTGCACTGTCCCCTGAGAAGTTCTTGTTGGTAGCTGGGACCTATGTTAGACCAAATGTTGGAGCTGCAGTTGGAGTGGTGTGTGTGTGGTTATCTTCCTGTCTCCCCCAGACAAGAGTCACTTTGGAGTGGTGCTGGCCCCTGTTGGGTATGCTTGCACACTGCTAGGCTTGTGGTGCCACCTTGGATGAGCTCTGTCCAAGGTGGCAGAGTCTGCAGAGGACACAGGGATGGGGTGCATGGTGTTAGAAGGTTAATGCAGATCTGTTGTGAGAAGGCATCTAGAGCTACTTTAGAAAACTGTCACAGGGCTGGAGGGAATAGGTGCACAGGAAGATGTGGGGGTAGGGCTCTCAATGCCAGCAAGATTTGAACAGGTCTTCTGTGAGAGAGGATCTACAGCCAAGACCTGGCCAGAAGGGCTTTGTCCATAGGAGAATGTGAGAGTTTGGCACATCGTTAGCAAGTTAGGTGGCGTGTTGGCACCGGTGCTGGTTCCTGTAGGTATTCATGTGTCTTAGCTGAAGGGCAGAGGAGGGAAATGGTACTTGCCAGGCCCTTTTTCCTGAAGAAGTCTCCTAAATATCCCAGCCCCTTTAGCACAGGCTGTCAGATTAGTAAATAAATCTCCTTCCTACATATCCCAGGCATTTTCTTAACTGCTGCTTCTATGCTATGTCTCCACAGGGCTATTTGTTATTTTCTTTCTTCAAGGGCAGGAACTCAGTTTCCCATTGCCCTCTTGACTCTCCCAGAGCTGGCCTCTTTGGTTTTCAAAGCCAAATGTTATGAGGATTTGTCTTTTCCATGTGGGTTCTCTGGCCTGGGGTGCTTGGTACAAGAGTCTGTTTTTTCATCTCTTCAGGCCTGAGATATCCCTCCCTCCCGTGGATAGTCATGCAGATCTATTTAGTTCTTGACTGTATTTCTGCCCTTCCTACACTCTTCAAAGTGGCCACTTCTCTACATTTAGCCGTGAAGAATCTGTTCTTCAAGTCTTCAGTCGTTTTTTGGGTTATTTACACTGGTGTAGATGCTATCTTGTTGTGTCTGGGAGGAGGTGAGCTTAGGATCTTCTTACTCTGCCATCTTCCCTGGAAGTCAGAAATTTTAGTTTTTATCTCTGAGGGTTGCATAGGATAGGATAATACAATTTTCTTTCTGCTTTTTAAAAATCATATACATTTTTTCCTGATGTGCTTTCAATACTTTAAGAAGAAAAAACTGTACTTAACTATTGATTTAACTTTGATAGAACTCCAAGACTAGATACTAATTGAGAGCAATTTTAGACAGACTTTAGACACTTAGAAGGTGCTGCAACCATCCTGGTGAGATATGACAAGGCTTGAGTTAAGTAAGACAGTGGCAAAGGGGATAGATTCAGCAGGCTCTATTGGATTGACACTCAGGAAAAATGAACAGGAATTGGTTAGCAATTAGATAGGGGACATGTCAAGGATGACTCTGAAGTTTCTAGCTTCTCTGATATTTTACTTATCAGCTCCTAAATTTAGGTCTGAAAGAACTATTATATATGCCCTTCTAAAGAAATGTTGTGATACAAAAGGCAGATATTTATACTACGTTTCCAGCAGCTCCTCTATGAAAGCACTTTTGAAGCTGATTTGTATGTACACGTACATTGTGAGCCACAGATATCTTATTTTCAAGAAAAACATGTTCTACAAACTCTTTCCCCACCTGTGTCATTAAGCAAAAGCAATTGCTTTATTCACCACTAACCTCTGTCTGAGTTCTTTTGAATGCAGGTTCAAAGGCACATTCCATGAATATATCTTTTTCCCCATGTGTGTTGAAACCTGCTGGCAAATATTTCATACCCTTATGGAAAAATGGGCCAAGTACATGAATAGACAATTTATAATAGAAGCAAAACAAATGACAAGTATCCATAAGAAAAAATGTCCAATTACCCAAGTAATGAAAATTAAACCTACTTTCAAAATGCCAAAAATAATATCTTAAAAAATCTCTTAAAAAGATAATAATGTACAGTGGTGGCAAGATGTTGGTGAGATAAACATTTCCTTATATTATTAGTATACTTTTGGAAGAATTTATCACTACATGAGAGAATTCGGGCTATAGTTAAAAATTAATTAATATTTAAAATGAACAGCAATAAGATAATGGCTAAATAAATTGTACATATCCTAAAAGCACATTTTCAAAAAAAATGTTTAATGACATAGGATAATAGTCATACTACATAAGTAACACACATTATATACCATAGAATTTTTATTTTTAAAGAATTTATTTGTGCATTAAGAAAAAGGAGATGGAAAAAATCATCTGAAAAATCAGCATTGATTATCTCTGAATGGTAGTATTATTGGTAATTTTTACTATCAGTATTCTAAGTTTGTATAATGAAACATGAAGATTTTAAAATCAGAGGTAATTATTAAAAGCAATCCATTTCTAATATAATTTCAGTGATGTTGAACATTCTTTTAAATTCACCTGCTATTTTTTCTTTGTATACATAGTATATGCATAAATAGATAACAGGCACAGATATCAAAAGCAGTTCAGTAATTTGGGAAAATTACCACATGGCTATAGACATGTTTATTTAAGTACAGTGTTGTCTAGGAATTGCTCATCATTTAGTCAGCATTTACTGAAAAGCATAAATTCATAACATATCAGAGATGGAGGGACTGAGAAATTATTTAGTCCAAACCCTCATTTTGCAAGTGGGCTTTGTGAAAATTTACTTTCATTGTGAGACACTGGGAAGCCATTGAAAGCTTTCAAATGCAATAGTGAGATAATTAGATAATTTTGGTAATAATGTGGATAGTTGACTGGCAAGGTAATAGTTGAAGGACAGGATATCCAGATAGAAAGCTACTTTAATAATGCAGAAAGGAAGTAATAAACATTGAATTGGGAAAGTAGATGTGGGGCTGGAGAGCAGATGAGTTCGGGAATCTATTTAGGAAATAGAATTAACATGTTAGAGTCAGATTAATTATGTTGAAAAGGAGAGAAAAAAGCTAAATATAACTGAATTTTCTAGGTTAGGTTAACTATAGAAGGTGACCCATCACCCGAGATAAGCTATCAAATGCTTATCCACAATGTCACCACACACTGGGCTTTTAATAAATATGAACTCATTGACTAATTAGGCTACATTTATGTCTTCTTTAAAGGAACCTGAATATGGATTAATTCGTATTTACCTTTTGCTTCAAGCAGTTTTGAGAAATATAAAAGGAGACCTATAAATCAGGCCTAAGACATGTGTACTGAACTTTAAAGATGCGTTAATAAAACTTATGCCAATATGTTCTGTACAACTTTCTTCTAACTCATCATTTTCATAGCAACAGCAACAAAAGCAACTCCTAGAGAAATAAGACTGTTTTTAAGTTTTCTACTTTATATCAATTAGAACTAATTTGAAATGTTTTAGTATAAAGGTGGGAGATATTTCTGGTCCAATCACCAGTTTTAATTAGTTGTTTTTAAACAAATATATTTTCTTCCTTTCTTTGGGCTCCATATGTTCTTCTCCACTGAGGTGTGGATTTATACCCTCACAGAGACACAGTAAACAGGCGTATTCATCGAGTGTGCTTTCTTGCAGGCATGTCCTGTTGACAGCACCATGCATGTTAGAATGATTTTAAGAAAAGAAAAAAAAAGTAGGAGACTGGAGAGTGCATTATTCTGTTCTATTGAAGTTGTTATAGATTCAACTAACTCACCATTAGAGCAATCTCAAAAGTTTTAGACTCCAGCTATCCACCAAGTGCTCCTCCCATCCTTACCAGGTGGTCAAGTCCTCATTTGAATATCCCACAAAAGAGCTCTTTGCTCTGTAAATATATTGTAAAAGCTTATCTTTTAAGCAAGTTGATATTTGTCTCTTTGTGGCTTAATATTTATTGACCCTAGTACAATGAAGCCAAGTCCCCATTTTGTATACCAGCTCTTTAACTACTAAGGTCCTTCTCAGTATTTTCTTCATTCTATTCACTTGCTCATAATGTGCTTTCGTCACTTCATTATCCTGATTGCTCTATTCTGAACATGCACTAGTTATGTCCATATCCCTATTTTTTAAAATAAATTTGCTTTTTAAATTCTGAAAATAAAAGCCTTACGAACAATTTCTAAATTTAGTAAATGACTATTTAGAACACATTTTTAAGAAAAGTCTTCTTATTGATCTCCCTGGCCCCAGTGTGTTTCTGTTGAATTCAGTTTCCAATCAGCCTCTGGAGTTATCTATCTAAACTTCATTTCCTACTGCATGGGGTAAGGTCCTTAGATAAGCAACGGCAACTAGAATTACAAGTGCAAGAGAATTATTAGGGCTATTTCCTGTGTACCTATAAAGATGAAGTGGAGGGCAGTACTGGAGAAGGCCGTGAGAGTCTTCAGACTGAGAAGCAGGTCTGACACCAGTGAAAGGAGAGCAGGAACACAAGGGGAGTGGCTAGGGGAGATCTTAGACTACACGCTGCCAAAATGCAAACAAAATAAACAATACATGCAGTGTAGTGAGTCATGCTAATCCCAGGTTTTTGCTTCCATTAAACAAAATGACAAAATATTCTGGGATAATATCTAGTGTTCTAGGGCAAAAAAAAAAAAAAAAAGAAAGAAAAAAAAAACCTATTCAAGCTGTGAACTAGTCAAAGATATATGTATTAATGAGGATCCATTTGGAAAAACAAAAATTCACTATAAATACATCCAACAGAATTTTATATAAAGAACTGTTGATGAGTATTGGAAGGGCTGGAATAAATAGCAAGCAGGAGAAGGAAAGCAGGTTAGAGGAACAAAGATATAAAAGGGATGAGCCTGAGAGATTGAAAGCTGGAGTCAATGAGCCTGTCCCTCCTGCTGTCTGTTGGAGAAGCTGTTGCACTTGGCCAAAGGAGTGTTGTCAAAGGAGTGCTATCTGGACCAAGGCTGAAAACAAGGAAAAGAGGCTACCTGTACCCAGTCTGCTTGAATCTAGAATGAACCCAACCCTGCTGTTACTGTACCTACTGATGGCAATTGCCAACAACTGCCAGTGTTGGAACCAGGAAGAAACTTGCCTTTCCTGCTGCTTTATCTCCTACTAGTATCTTCTATTAGTAGAGCTCATCAGGAAGACAGATGGCAAGAAGGCTGAGAAATGTAGCTTATGGACTTTTAGGCTTCTTTAATACATAGTAAATCACAGAAGGGTGGGAAGAGGGGCTGTGGGCACATAGGCAAATGATTGGCAAAGCAATATGCCAGCATACATTGAGTCAGTGAACTCAAGAAGATGCAAGTTACAGCATAAAACAGAAGTGACACTTTAAACTACATGAAAATTCCTACTTCTCTTGTATTATAATAAGATTTCTTCCTATAATTTCTATTTTCTTTAATAATGGGATTGTTCTGAGCTTTAGCATATGAATTCCTATATATTCTTAAAAAGAACTAGTATCTTTTAAAAAAATTTTGCCTGTGGTGTACAAAGGATGCAAATCACACACACCCACGAATTTATTGATCCTTCATACTCTTATTGCCCTCATCAATAATTGCTTTGCTTTGTGTAAACTGTCCTTTTACATAAGCAGAAACATAAATCACTCTTTCCAAAGGAGGCCCTAGTCACTTGGACTAGGTAGAAGGGTGGAAGAGAATTAATCATGGGCTGCAGAGCTTGTGGATCTTGAATGATCTATCAAAGGAATAGCAGGTTCCTCTACATCCTGAATAACATCTCCTTGGTCTTACCTCTGATTGCAACCATGGTCGTGATGGACAGTTCCTTGAGCCTTCCACCCACCCCAGGCTGACAATAACTTGCTCAAATGAAGACCTGGCATTTCCATGTCTTCCACTTTCTGCCTCAGCTTCTCTCATTTTACAGAAGCTCGTAGGAGCAACCAGCCTGTGAAACCAAGAGATGTCAAGGAGTTAATTAATGCCCCTAAGGGCAACTCCTGAGCAATAGCAAACAGGGCTGATATATAGATAATTCTGGTCTATCTTCTGTAATGCTACTGTGAGTTATTTTCTATGCTCCTCTGGAAGTTCTGTTCAGAACTGAGCTCCATCTGTCCTTCATAGGCTGGGGGGGATAGGGGGTGGGGAAGTGGGCGGGAGCAAACATTGCATCCTTATATTGCTTTTTTTCCTGTTTTTATTTTTTTCTCCCTCATCTCTCATTCTACTCTCTGAGATTACCTCATAAATAAACTACCTACACATAGCTCATTGTTTCAGATGTGGCTTTCCAGGAAACCCAAGATAAGTTACAGGGCAATTCATAATCAATATCTAGCTACACACCAATTTGAGGCATCTGGGCGAAAAGAAGAAATGCCTAATTAGACATTAGGTAAAAAACAAAAGGCATTGGTAGGTTTGGAATAGTATAGAGAAAATGGGACCCAATAGAACCTTTCCAGGTTGCCAGATACCTTTCTTATGGGTAGCAAGAGAGCTGCTAACGGGCTTCAGAAAACTGCTGTTTTCTCCCTTCCACCTCCTTGCTACTCTTTCTCCACTTACAAAAGTCTTGAGTATTCTGTAACTAAAAGCAATAACACACACTCCATCTATCTATAAATATATATATGTCTTATATTCCTTATTCAACGCTACTGTCACATTTAATATTTCACCTAGTGAGTTTCAATACAATTTTGATTTCTTAGCCTCACCTCTTTTTCTCCATGGTGGTTATCCTCTGATTCACATAATTCTATGACTTTGGTTGATTTTTAAATTACCAGTAAGGTTTTATTTTTTTTTAACTGCCTTGTTTTCTTTCCTAAGCTCTAGTTTTGAGAAAATGTTTAAGTTATCAAAAGGACTCCTTTAAACAATTTTTATGAGCTATAATTTCTTAGACATTGCAAAATCTTGAGATTTGTTTCTGTTACCTTTGTATATAAAAGGTGGCTTATTAGTGCAATCTTAGGATCATAAAACGTTTTCTAAGCTATAATGCTTTTTGAAAACAAATCATAGTGTTTGTTGCAAAGAAGAGCCTGAGACCAGCTTGGTTTTAATTGCTTTGTTGAATATACACTTGTCTCCCTCCTGATCCACACACTACCACCATTATGTCTCAATCCTAGGTTGGATTTTTTTTTAATTAATTAAAAATTAGATCATTCATTCCATAAATAAATATTGTATATTGTATATTTATATTTATATTTATCCTATCCACCAGACAGGATTTTGGGTGGTGGGGGGATATAGCAGTAAATAAAAAAATTAAAAATTCCAGCATTCCTGGAGCTTAAGTTCTAATAAAGTGAAAGAAAGCAATATAAAATATATAAATATATTTAATATAATGTAATATAAATGCTGAGGATGCACCTACTAAATTTAAATATCTTACTAGGATATTTCTAAGCATAAAACCCCTCTCATTGACCTACCTTTAATGCCACTTTTTTTTTAACTCTAATGTCTTTTATAAACTCTAGAAACTCTAATCCATTATATCCTCTCTTTAGTTTTAAATTTCTGTTCATTTTTTCTTTATTTTGCAGTTTTTAAGAATGCCCTTTGAGTTATTTATCTTATTTTCTGCAGTATCAATTAATGACTTCTAGATTCAAATGGTTATTTAATTTCTAATGTTCATTCTCATACCATATTAAAGTCACCTTTTTAAATAAGAGAATTTCGTTCATGCATTCATCCATCCACTCAAAAACTATTTAAATTTATTTTGTTACAGCTGCAAAAGAATGTTAAGATGATAATACTCAGAGCAATATGCTCTTATAGTGACAATAAAAGCAAAAAATTAAAAAAATTTTCATTTTCTGTGATGGTCTCAATCTAATCATGGGAAGAATTTACACTTCTGTTCTGCATATTTCTTTTTCATGGCTTACCTGTTGACATTTTATGTTTACTTAATTTTGAACAAAAAGATTTCTATTTTGTCTGTCAGTTTGAGGATAGCCAGGTCATGATCTCAGGGATGTGAGATAGAGCCCCACATTGGGCTCCCTATTGAATGTGGAGCCTGCTTGAGATTCTCTCTCTCCCCCATCTGCTGCTCTCCCCACACATACTGTTTTTCTCTAAAAAAGAAAAAACAAAACAAAACAAAATACCAAAAACTAAAAATGGACATTTGCATAAGGAAGTTTGTGATGCTGGCACAGAAGGCACACCCTGGATTTGTGGCTCAGTGAGAAAGAAGTTAGTGAGAAAAATTAAGGGGACTCTGAATAGAATCAGTTCTTAGTCCTGACCCATTAGAAGTTTAGAAACATTTCTTCCAGAACCAAAATACTGGTTTCTCATTTCATAGTGGACTTTAGTTGTGGAAATACACTGAATATAATTTCTTTTTCCACTAGTTTCATAATTATATTAAGATTCTATTTCTTACTGGTTCTTCAAACCTTTATGTGAGAAATTTCCCATAGCTTAATAGTTTGGAGTTCCAAAATATTTTCTATCACTTTCTTATGAAAAATAACAAATATAAAGTAAGATTGAAATATTTAAATTTGCTGTATATTTGAAAATCATATTTTACTCTACTTGTTTTATCACATATATAATCATTTGTCATCCCTTTGACTATTCATAAACTCATCTTTTAAAAATTATAGATTTCCCTTTCTTCCTAAGTACTTTAGCAGTATTTTACCTAATGTTAGTTTAATTGTTCCAGTCTTCTTATGCTTACTGTTTATATGGTGTATCTTTTCCATTTATTTACTTTCAATCTATCTGTCTTTTTATATTTAAAGTGAATTTCTTGAAGATAATATATACACATTTTATAATGTGTTTTCTATTTATCTCCTCTTGTGTTTTGTTTTTCTGTTTCTACATTTCCATCCTCTTTTGGGCTTTTGAATATTTTCCAATTCTACCTTATTTTGTTTTTTAAAAATATACCTCTCTGCATTTTTTTAGTAGTTGCTCTAGGGATTAAAACGTACATCTCTAACTTCTTATAGTGAACTTAGAGTTAACATTGTGTCATTTCACAAAAAATGCAGAATCTTGCAACTATGTAAATCCATATAATGTCCCTCAATTTATGCTGTCATGGATATGTTTTTTTCCTATACTCATTACAAACCCTATGAGACAGTATTATAAGTTTTACTTCATTTTATTTTTTTTCAAGTTTTATTTATTTATTTTAGAAAAAGAGAGGAGGGAGGGAGTGTGTTCAAGTGGAAGGTGGGACAGAGAGAAAGACTCTTCAAGCAGACCCCCCTCTAAGTGCAGAGCCCAATGCAGGGCTTGATCTCATGACCCATGAAATCATGAGCTGCTGAAACCAAGAGTTAGACACTTAAGCCAGTCAGGTGCCCCTATAATTTTTACTTTATTTTTTTTTAATTTTTAAAAAATTTTTAAAGATTTTATTTATTTATTCATGATAGACATAGAAAGAGAGAGGCAGAGACACAGGCAGAGGGAGAAGCAGGCTCCATGCTGGGAGCCCGACACAGGACTCGATTCAGGGACTCCAGGATCGTGCCCTGGGCCAAAGGCAGGTGCTAAACTGCTGAGCCACCCAGGGATCCCTAATTTTTACTTTAAATACTCATATGAAACTTAAAGGCACTTAAAGGAAAAGAGAATAGTCATTTATCTTTAATTTATATTTCCCATTTCAGTACTCTTCATTCTTCCTAAGGATCTGAATTTCCAATTGGTATAATTTTTCTTCAGCCTCAGAACTTCTTTTGGCAAGTCTTCTAATTTATGTCTATTAGCAACAAATTCTCTTATACTGTTTGTGTCTGAAAATGTATGTTCCCCAAATTCTAGAAGGACATTGTTACTGGATATAGAATTATTGTTTGACAGTTTTTATTTGACATTTTGTTCATCACCTTAATATTTTTTTCCCACTGTCTTCTGGGATCCACAGTTTCTGAAAAGTAAACTATATAATGATTTATTTTTCTCTCTTTATGTAATAACTCCTTTTTCTTTTATTTCTTTTGAAATTTTTCTTTGGTTTTATGCAGTTTTATCTTGATATACCTAGGTATGGTTCTCTTCATATATTTTCCTAGCTTGGAAATTGTGGAGATCCTTAAATCTTTAAATTTATGTCTTTCACCATATTTTGGGGGAAAAAATCAGCCATTATTTCTTCAAAATATGTTTTGTTCTATTCTTTCTTTTTTCTTTTGAGACTCCCAATTACACAAATGGATCTTTTGATATTATTTCATAAGCCAGTAGAGCTCTTTTGATTTATTTTTAAATATTTATTCTTTTCCATAAGTTAGATAATTACTTTTGATCTCTCCTCAAGTTTATTAAATATTTTCTCTGTCTTCTCCATCCTCCCATTAAACTCATATATTTTGTAAATTAAATATTTATAAATCTGGTATTTTTAACTCTAGAATTGCCCTTTTTTGAATTATCATTTTGCTGTATATAGAATTCTTGATTTATAGTCTTTTTCTTTCTTTTTAAAAAAAAAATTTTTTTAAATTTATCTACGATAGTCATACAGAGAAAGAGAGAGGCAGAGACACAGGCAGAGGGAGAAGCGGGCTCCATGCACTGGGAGCCTGATGTGGGATTCGATCCCGGGTCTCCAGGATCATGCCCCGGGCCAAAGGCAGGCACCAAACTGCTGCGCCACCCAGGGATCCCTATAGTCTTTTTCTTTCAGCACTTTGAGTACATTAGCCCATAGCCTTCTGCCCTTGTTGTTTTCTGGCATGTCAGTTGTACCTCTTATTAAAGACTTTTTATATGTGATGATTTATTTATTTCTCTTTCTCTTATTTTTCTCAAGAGTCTCGTATTTTGTATTTTGTATTTTGACAGTTTGACTATGATGTGTCTAAGTGTGGATCTCTTTTAGTTGGATTTTGTATTGTATTTTGACAGTTTGACTATGATGTGTCTAAGTGTGGATCTCTTTTAGTTTATCCTATGAGTGTTTTGAGATTCTTGGCTGTGTAAGTTAATATTGTTCATCAAATTTGGGAATCTTCAACCATTTTTCAAATATTCTTTCTGCATCTTTCTCTATTTTTCATCTTCTGGGGCTCCCATTATACATATGTTGGTATATTTGTTGGTATCCCACAGTCTCTGAATCTCTGGTCATTTTTCCTTATTTTTTTTCTCTCTATTCATCAGACTGGATAATTTTAACTGACCTTTCTTCAAGTTTGCTTATGTTTCTTCTATCAGCTCTTATATTATTCTCCTTTAACGAATGTATCATCTTTTTCATCTCCAGTATTTTTATTTGGCTTCATTTTATAATTTTAATCCTTTATTCATATTTTCTATGTGGTGTGGCATCATTATACTTCCCTTTAATTTTTTTAAGTGTAATTTTATTTTATTATTTGAACATATGTATGATATCTAATTTTAAATTTTTGTCTTATAAGTACAACATCTGGGCTCTCAGAAACAGTTTCTATTGTCTATTTATTATGTATTAGATAATTTTCTGTTTCTTCTTGTGTCTTGTAATTGTTTTGTTGAAGCTTGGACATTTTAAATAATATATCACAGTAACTCTAGGAAAAGATCTCTTCTTCCCCCCCCCCCCCCACTTTGATATTGTTGTTGCTGTTTATGTGTTCAATTACTTTCCTGGAAAAATTGTATAATATCTGTATTCTATGTTTTTTTTTTTTTTTTTTCGTGCAGCCACTAAAGTTTCATCTCTGCTTAATAATCTTAGTGGTCAGACAATGATGGGACAGAGATTTCCTTAAAGGTCTTAAACCAATAAATCTCTCACTCTTTGCTGAAGGATGTAATGTGAGGGTTGGAGTAGGCTTTCAATGCTTTAGTAGTTTACAGTTGTGCCTTAGTCTTTACTTCTTGCATGCACAGAGTCTCATGGTCAGCTATGGATAGAGAGTAGAGCCTTTTCAAGTCTTTTTGTGGTATATGCACCACTCTGCACATGCAGTTAGCCTTCTAGATCCCCAGAAATGTGTTAGATCTTTTAAAAACCCCTTTGGAGATCTAATTATCCTTATTTTCCTTTAATTTTTTGTGCCATTTAATTACTCCAACTGGCAATAATACCCTCAATAGCTATGATATTAAGCCACTGCCTCTGACCTTTTTTGGCAAATGTGCTTCCTTGTCCAGTGAGCTCTGAATCAGTTGAAATAATGACAAAACATTAGAATGGGATTTTTCCAGGAAGTTCCAAGATAGGTCAGATAATGACAATTCTCTGGGGATAGATTTTTAGGGGAATTCCAAACCCATTCTACCCATTCCTGTGTCTTCTAGACTACTTTTTCACAGTTACTATCATTCCAAAGTGGTGATGGAAGAAATGGGATGGGAGAAGGGCAACTTAAAATGCCACAAAGTTTAATATTCTCACTCAACTAATTCAACTATTTGAATAAACTCTCTTGAATAACCAATCCTTTGGTTAATTTCAGGAGCCCTTAAAACGATGACTTGACAATTATTTATCCGTGTTCTCAATGCTTTTATGGAAGAGTGGATTTTTGAAGGTCTTTACTTTGCCAATATTGCTTTCTAATAAACTGAATAATTTCTTTAAATCATAAATATTTACATGTACTACAGTACTGATTTTTAAGTACATTATAAATTACTTAAAAACAGAAATATAAAACAAATGTAATGAAAAGTAAATATAAATAAAAGTTCTAATGAGATATGAGCTGTTTTTTGGAGACTTTTGTAAAATTTTACTGCTGATGTGATTGAGGGTGCAAAATGATTTATCAGGGCTTATAAGTTCTATTGATCATGTTATCAGTATATTTTAAAAGGTTTTAATTTAAGTTTTAGAAGAAGTATATGTTTAAACATTCAAACATCAGAGGGTTATTCAGAAATGCTCTTTTTTTAAAGCAAGGGCTTTAATAATACCCCATAGATTATTTGGTGCTCACAGAGTAGATCAGGAATCAGCAAACTACAGTGTGTTGGCCAAATCTAGCCTGCTGAGGGCCCCGTCTAGACAAACCCATTTGTTTAAGCTGCTTTAATACTACAAAGTTGAGTAGTTGTATAGAGACTGTATACCCCAGAAAGCCTAAAATGTTTAATATCCCTTCACATAAAAAGTTGTTTGGTTTTGAAGTTGTTTTCACTGGACATTAGCAGTTCTTGGGATGTATTCAAATTACTAACCATATTTTGAATAAGTATAGATTTCTAGGTTCTATCTTAAGTATCCCAACGTCAATGAGTTACTTGTTCTCTGATTTTCAGTTGAGTTTGGTAGATGGGGAACACTGCTGGGAGACTATTAGGTGCAGGAAGAAAAGTGAGGTCAAGGTGTTTATTTCCTTGTTTCTTCTTTCCTGGCTTCTCTCATTTAAATGGCTCTCTTGATCTATCCTTGTACATCAGTGGCTTCATAATCAACTCCTCCATACCTTCAGGTTGTAGAGGGAATATTTGAGCACTTACCTTTGGGGGAAGGGCGGATTTAATAATCCTTTATAGTCTCCTTAATCCGTATCCACTCTTTGGTAGTAATTCCTTTAATTTGCCTTCCCTTTCAAGCTGGGAATCTCATACTGCAAATTTTTGTACTTTTCTTTTTAAATTTTTTTAATTTTAATTTTATTTTTTAAAAAATATTTTATTTATTCATGAGAGAGACACAGAGAGAGAGAGAAAGAGAGAGAGAGAGAGAGGCAGAAACATAGGCAGAGGGAGAAGCAGGCTCCATGCAGGGACCTGACATGGGACTCCATCCTGGGACTCCAGGATCATGTACTGAGCCGAAGGCAGAGGCTTAACTGCTGAGCCACACGGCATCCCAACTCTTCTTTTTTTAGATAAAAATTTCAGCCCATCTTTTCTCCATATTGAACTCCTGTCTTCAAAAATATTCTCTCTCTCTCTGTTGGTTTCATGTTATTTTAAATTTAAAAATCCTACCTTCTATTTCCTTAATCAAGTTGTTAATAAAATTATAAACTATTTAGGGCTAAGAATAGTATCTGTGGACAGTTATTAGAATGCCCCTTCCAGATTGAATCCATTTATAACATTTTTTGGTGATATTCAACCAGTTACTAATCTATTTTAAACATCTTTAGTCCTAATGCCTTCATTTTGTCCATTCTTTGACGTCCATGCCCTCTGATTCCTCCAAAGTCTCATATTCATAGGAAGTACATGCTTTCAATGATTATACATATCTGTTCTCTCTCCAGTCTCAAATCTTCAGTTTCTTACAGGAGACAGAAATTCAGGTATATGTAGCAAATGGCAGTTTAATGAAGTATTTTAGTTTATTCAAACTTGGCTTTCCTTTAAGAAATCCTATAGGAAGCCTTTGTTCTATGTCTGTTGATGTTCTCGTGACACTTGGCTCCTTACACTTGATCACACCTCTTGACATTGAGGTTCATCGGTGTTTTAACAACAGACATTTCTTGAATTTCTCCATTTGGCCAGACTGCATCACACTGAGTACCCTAAGCTAGAGAATTAAGATCAGTGTGAGGTACCTGATGAAACAGGTCCATTTGACATGACATCATGCTACATAGTATTTAAATTATACAACACATGAATATCTCCTGTTTGGGAAATTCTCTAATCTTTATTGGTGATGAGCATAAACAAAGGTTTCTCAAAATTTCTCCATATATAATTTGCTCATAATTTCTTTTATGGAATTGCTTATCAGAAATCTGTTATTAAATCTTCTCCAGAAAGCACAGCACAAGTGATCAGAAATAAATTGCTGTTGTATTATGTGTATATGAAGGTATTGTTCTTTGTTTAATTATTTTTGGTTTCTGAATACAATATTTTCATGAATCAAATCAGCTTTAGGACTAATATCTCTTGGGCCACCTGGTTGGCTCAGTCTATTAAGCCTCTGCCTTCAACAAAGGTTATGATCCCAGAGTCCTATGGTCGAGCCCCATGTCAGGCTCTCTGCTCAGTGGGGAGCCTGCCTCTCCCTCTCTGTCTGCGTTCTGCTCTCCTTGCTTGTGCTGCTCTCTCTCTCTCTCTGTCAAATAAATAAATAAAATCTTAAAAAAAAAAGGACTAATATCTCTTTATCAGAAAGAACCTGACAGCAGGAAGCAGAGAAAAAAATGCATAGATTCTATGGAAGAAAGGACCAAGAAACATATGCAGGCTCACTGCTTGTATTTTCCTAAAGAATTGAGGCATGTTGGTAAGCTAGTAGCAAGAGAGCATTAGAGGACCACAACTGAAGAGAAGAGCATCATTAGTTCCGGCTAGTGATTCCTCTACCCTTACTTGTTGGTGCCAAAATGTAATTGTATAAAAAATGATGACATAGTGGATTATGAAAGATTTGTAAATCTTTTCCCTTAGATAATAATAATAATAATAATAATAATAATCATTTAATAAATGCTTACTGTAGGTGACCAAAAGCTTGGAAATATAGACAAATATGCATAATAAATAGTTAATGATATTATAATGTATGATTTGTTCAGTAGGCTTTCTGGTATATTCAGCGTATTGCCCTTCATCATGCTGTTCATCATCCTCAGATAAGCTTTGTAGAACTTACATCTTGTACAGTTAAAAGGCACATAGTTTGGAATCTTTTGAACAGTTCTGCAAGGCACCTCTAATCCCTTGGATGCTTGGCAAGTTGGCCAGTTTGTATCAGCGACACCACTGGCTATAACTGTTTCATTCATATTATTGGAAATGAGTGCTAGTCCACAAAAGAGTTTGCCAACAGACTGACTATACCTTGAATATTTTTAAAAATATTTTATTTATTTATTTATTTATTTATTTATTTATTTATTTATTTATTTATGAGAGACACAGAAAGAGAGGCAGAGACATAGGCAGAGGGAGAAGCAGGCTCCCTGTGGGGAGCCTGATGCAGGACTCCATCCCAGGACCCTGGGATCACGACCTGAGCCAAAGGCAGACACTCAACTACTGAGCCACACACGTGCCTCTACACCTTGAATTTTTAAAATTTTTTTTTAAATTTTTTATTTATTTATGATAGTCACACAGAGAGAGGAGAGAGGCTGAGACACAGGCAGAGGGAGACGCAGGCTCCATGCACCGGGAGCCCGACGTGGGATTTGATCCCGGGTCTCCAGGATCGCGCCCTGGGCCAAAGGCAGGCGCCAAACCGCTGCGCCACCCAGGGATCCCTACACCTTGAATTTTTAAACTAGTTTTCTAACTGCTCTGAGGAATGGCAACTCTTTTAGGGTGGTACATATGAAAAGATTCTATTGTTCATTATTAGGATCAGCCCTTCATCTACTCAGCAGTATCAGCTCAACACATTCATCTTTCATCAATCTTTTATTTTTTTTTTTTTTTTTATCTTTCATCAATCTTTTAAAAAATATATAAAATGTTGGTATTTATGTTTCCAGCTTTTATGGATACCCTGCTTATATTGAGGAATCTTCTTTTTTCATGCAATCCTCCTAGTAAATCTACAAGTTGGCTTCTATTATTACTTATATTTTATAGAGGAAGAAGTAGAGGTAGAGGGAGATTAAGTAACTTGTCCAAAATCACAGAACTGGTAAATGAAAAATTATGGGTTTTAGGTTTAGGGAGGGAGAACAAATTAAGGGAGAAAAATTGATGAAGAAATACTATGTTAGCTAGTAGAACACAAAAATTTTGCTGTATGTTTATATAATTGATTAACTGTTAATATAACCTGCTCTCTGGTTTGCATATTGGATATCAGATTTTTAAGAAACACCAAAATAGTTTCCAGTGAGCTTTTCTGATAACCGTACTTCACCATGAAAGTGCTAGGTGGCCTTTGATAAATTTTTAGCATCTCTGTGCCTTCAAAAATGGAGAGGATTTTAGCTATCTACCTACCAGGTGAGTTGCTATTTGGAAATTCGAATACAAATTGTTTTTTGACTTCCTTGGAAGAAAGTCATTCTATAAAAACAAATTTGGGCTATTATAATGACAAGTGTGTGAGTGTACATTAATTTCCCCCTTATGTTGTTATTGCCAGCAGATGGAGGTCGAAATTGAATTGCTGCTGACTGTTGTCCCTTGTTATGGCCTGTGGAGATATGACAATTGAGGAAGAACTTAGAGGAATGCCAAGTAGCAGAGCATGAAGCAGTGGGTGTGACCCACTGCCTTGGACATTTTATGGCTGATAGCATTTGGCAAGAAAAAACTGCAGCCTCTATAGTAGTCTTGCAAATAGATCTCAACATTAACTATGCCCTCACCCTCACCCGTATTTGATTTACCCTATAATGTACTCATTTGCTAAAATCCACTCTTCTAATTGTCAGCTAACTCACTAGTCCTCTCACAAAAATACCTAAATAACTAAATAAATCATACTTGAAGACGTTTCTTTGTTTCATTGCAAATTTGGGCACAGAAAGTCGAGGCCATACATCTGAAACTTCTTGTCCATTCTACTTTGATTTCTTCTGGGCTTGTTCTTTTTGTTTGTTTGTTTGTTTGTCCAGAGATTATTACCTAGGGAATCCTTGGATGACCTTCCAGGGGTGCCTGACCCAGGGGAATTAGAAGCACAGTATCTGTGCATGCTATCACGTCCCTTTTTTGTTTTTTTCTGTTAGGAGAGTCTGTGGCTTTCACAAGATTCTCAAAGGGGCTTAGGACTTCAAAAAGCTTGTGAATCCCTGCTTTGGATCTTTGGTTTATGGGGCAGTGAAACTTTGTATGTTTGCTTTAACGATTGAGACACAGCATTTTATGTGAATGAGAACAAGGGAGTGGTGGAGAAAAACAGCTTGGAGGGCATTATTACCTTTCCCAATCTTCATTTCTTGTCATGAATTATTAATCATGAGGTAACACTTCATCTGATGCTTTGAAAACTCTCCCCCTGGTAAGAACAGCCTAATTGAATTGGAGGAAGTGGAGCAGGAAAAACTAAACGTGGACGTTGATGGTTTCACCAAAAGCAATTATACACCCTACAGCCTTCTCCACCTGTTTGAAAACCCAAGGCCCACTAATTCTCATGCCACAAGGGAATGGATGGGAAAGTAGAGGAAAAATTAAAATTGTGGAGCTTCAAACATATCTTCCTTGAGACTACTTCATTTTGGCTAAGGGGCGTATGGGGGGATAAAGGAGGATAAGTGGTGTGGGCAGGGGTCTGATGTATGGGAGATGAGAGCACAAACCAGTTCAGCCTCTCTGGAGGGCATTTGGGCAAGGGAACGAAAACTTTAACACAGGCATGCTTCTACCCAGTAATTCCAGTTTCAGCAATGCATGTATCTAAAATTTTAAAATAATTCATATACATAATAGAATATGGAGGAGTCATTAGAAATCATGATGAAATGATTTCATTTTTATATGAAACTATGTTTTTGATATTTTGTGGAAAAAAGTCAATAAGCCAATAAGTATGTGTACATAGTATAATGTAATACACATTGATGAGAAATGTAATACTATGATACTGAGGAATATGTTCCTTAAGGCATATTTTTATATAATATAAACATGGATAAAGTCTGGTAGGATATGTACTAAATGATAAAAATGGTCCCCATTGGGTGCTGTGATTGCAGTTAATTTATTTTTGCTTATCTTCATTTTCATTTCATTTTCTGTAATAAGCATGGTTTTGTTTTTTTGTTTTGTTTTTTTGTTTTTTTTTTTTGTTTGCTGTTAAATGTAAGATACAAATTTAGACAATATCTTCTTTTGAAAATACAGACTCCAGGTTGAAAATAGGTGATTGTATTAGCAAAGGACCAACTCTTGCCAACTTTCAAAGATTGGGTCCCAGCCCTCAGAAACTGAAGCAGATAGTGGTGAAGAATGCCCTTCCTCCTTCCAAACCAGGAGAGGCCAGCCCTGGGCTTTTTCTGTGGATCTGAACCACTCCTTTCTGTCCACAGCCAGGTCACACCAAGAGAGTCTCAGCTATGTTAAATAGCATGTGGAAAGGCTTTTAAAGACATTTGGATTAAAAAAAAAAAGTCATCTCTGTCCCTACCAGAACTTCCAACTTCATGCTGCTTACGTGCTGACTTCCCTTAGGTGCCTGTGCTTACTCTGATCATAGCATCTTCCAAACAAGGCTGGAATTATCTGTCTGTCTGCCTTACAGGATGCACACACTCTGTGTCTTGGTTTCCGCTGTACCCGCAGTGCCTAGCACAACACTCCATCAGTAAGTGCTGAGTGAATACATGATAAAAGGAATAGATGAATGAAGGGCAGCAAGGAACTACCAACTTCACTCTGTTGGATTCCCCAAAAGCAAATGCAATGAAATCCAAGTCTGGGGAATGAATATTTTCCAAAGGTAACAGAATAGAATAGGCGTTTCCAAGGGATAAGAAACCAAGATGCAAAATACCACTTGTGGGGATGTGGAAGGAGGGAAGGGGTGCTGCAAAAACCAAGCTGAAATGAAAAGGCAAAGATGGGTTGTTGCAGTTATATTCCATGATTGTAAATAACATTACTGGAGGCATGGGGGAACAAAGGTTGTTTAGTTTGCAGAGAAGTGGATTCTTGAATGGGTGAAAATTAAATCTGCGGGATGATTTGACGTGGAGACAGCACACAGGACGATTTTAGCCACATAAACAAGAATGGCCGTGTGCAATGATTTCTATTCAACCCCCCTGGCTTCCTGGCCTAAGCTGATTATTATTAAGCATTTATGTGGCATTTCATATGTACAAGTGCTTTACAATCATTTATTATTTATTCCTCACAACGTGAGAAAGCCACAAATCAAGGGCAGGGATAAAGTTAATACAATTTTATTAAACAAGAGGGGTGTGCCTAGCAGCAGGCTCAGCTACAACCAGGGAGTGTGACCTCACAGGAGAGAAGAAACATGACAATTACTTTTTCTCTTTTTGTGTTGCAATTTACACTTTTAATCAGTATTAAGTCAGGTGACCCTGCACACCTAGGAGAACTCCCGGGAGCCTGGAAACCTGGTGTGCCAACTCAGGGGAAAGCCTGCCTCTGAATCTGTCGTTTCTATCACCAGTTTCCTCCCTCCCCCCCCTCCCTGCTGGCTCCATTTTATTTCTTAGAGTTCGTGTTTTCCTTTTCTCTTTCTTCCATCATGCCTCTCCTTTGGTTTGTTCCCATTTAGTTCTCTCTCATCTCTGTCTTCTTCTCCCCTTCCTCTCCTCTCCCTCTCTGACTCTCCTTTCTCTTCGCTGCTTCCTTCCCTGCTTGCTGTCTCTCCTTCTCTCTCCTCCCACAGACACGCACGGACACTCCACACAGAGAAAGCAGCAGAATCTAATTGTAGGAGGTGCAGAAGGTCATTTCCTCTCGAAGACAGCACTCCTTCACTGCCTTCTTCTGAGACCTGACACATGGAAAATTTTAACTCGATTTGTACAGGGAGAATAATGCCAGTGTTAATCCAAGTTGCTTGGAAGGTCATTTAAAAACCATTCCAGGTTGTTTTACTCCCACTGCTAGTGTTCTTCAGGCACTTCTCATAAATGCTAATGAATAATTCACCTTGGTAGTATAGACAAACACAGGCTGGTGGTGTTATTTGGAAATCATTCAAATTGACTAATTAGTCATTTCCTTTAGATTTTATTTAACAAAGGAAAAAAGGATTTTGAGATATTTGGTAAACCATACGTTACTAAAATCTTAATAACTCATATTAATTGAGGAAGGGCTGATCACATTCAGGGAAAGAGCCTGAATGGTTGCAACTTTTAAAAATTATATATAAATTTATTACATTCTAGGCGGAATCTTATTAGACAGTGAATGAAAATATCTTAGCTAGAGGTCTCACTGGTCTAATTTTGAGGAATAGATAAGAATCATTTGTTATTAATGCATGTATTGAAACAAAGAGTAAGAGATGAATACTCTCCCTAAAATCCCTTTAAATACTATTATTCATCCATGACCACCTACTATGTGTAGGATACAGTGTTCTACATGCAAGTGATATAAGAGGCAACTGACACAAAAGGTCCTTGCTTTCATGGAATTTAGATTCTAGTGGCAGTATTTTATATAGATAAAGATAATTGTTAGATGATTAGATAGACAGATAGGTAAAAATGGATGGATGTCACATAATGACAAGGGCTAGGCAGAAAATAGAAAGTGATTGAGTGTGTTTTGGTGTATGTTGGATGCTATTTTTGGAGGGGTGAGGAAAAGCCTTTAGGGAAGGTGACAATACAGCAGAGACCAAATATTGAGAAGGAATCATTGTGTTAAGATCTGAGCATTTCAAGGAGGTAGATAAGCAAGGTCTAAGGGCCCTGAGGTGGGAACAAGCTCAGTGTGTTGAAATCTCATGTGTTTGTAGCCTAGTGAAAAACGAAAAGAGTGGTAGGAGTAAAGCACTAAGTCTGACCAGGGACTTAGTGCTTTACTCCATTGTTTCTTCCCTTTGCTTATTGGACTTTTCCTAGTTAATAAAGGGAAGTTTCATCCCAGTGACTAAATCATTGCAATTCTCCATTACAGGTAAGAACAGGATGAGTTTGTTCAGTTGTGACCAATGCATCTCCCCTTTGCACACATTTACTTTTAAACCTGTAACCATTCCCTACGCAGGCCAGTAGCTGTAAGTCTTCAGTGTACCAATAAAGAGAAACCTCAGAGAACAAAGATGGGCCTTTCTTGTTTTTTTTTTTCAATTCAGTGAAAGGCATAACATAATTAAGATAATATGTAATAAAGCACATTCTTGGATCTTATCCTCCGGATCATATCAGGATCCTCTTAGTTAAATGGAAGATTTCTGCATTCTACTTGCCCCCTTTCCAACCTAGACCAAATCCAGAAAAGAGGAGATAGATGCCTAACCTGACCAGCTACCATCTTTGGAGCTGCAGGCACTCTGTCAAAACTTTCCTCCATGCTGTACTCCTTCACCAGGAAGTGAAGGTCTTCCCTGCTTAAATTGGATCCCTAATTTGCTAGTCCAATGGTCACCAGCCAGTGGCCTGAGTTATAACACATAGACTTAGTGAGAGATGTGGCTCAGAAGACATTTTGGAGTCAGATAGGGATGGATCTTGAAAATAATGTTGGATGATGTTGTCAACCTAAAGGGGTAAAATAAGGCAAGTTCAAAATCGTCAAAAATATGAGCTTATTCAGAAAGAGAGGAATTGCAATTCATGGCATGCAAACTGTAGCAAGCTACGGATGAATCTGTTAAGGGTTCGGGGTACATTTATGGGCAGGGAGTATTAAGAGGGGAGAGTTTAGTTAGAGTCTGTTAAAAAAAAAAAATTGCGACCGGCTTTGAAAATTCCCCAAGCAGACAGAACCAGTCCAGTCATACAAAGCTCAATTCAGCTTATTTTGTGAGACCAGCCCAAACTGCATCATTTCTTATTCGTGCCTCTAACAGCCGTAAGCAGAAATTTCCCGGGTTGATATGAACTCCTTGACCATCTTCCTATTATTTAAGAAAATTCTAATACTATCAGTTTTCTATAATCCAACATTTATGAGAAATCAGTCTCTCAGTTCTTAAATTTTGTTTTCCTGAGAGCACACATGTGAGATGATGTTACATTTTATATCCTCTGGTTCCATTTTAGACTGAAATTCTTTCACATTTCCTCCTTTTGGTCAGGATCCTTTGCAGAAAGCATGGCTGATCAATTATGGTATTCAGATATTGTTCATTAATTTTTGTCAAAGGTATAGTTTTTTTATAGGTGGATTGTGTTGTATATTCTATGAAGCTGAGGAGGACCATCAGGTGTCTTTTTCCATGAAGCAGAGGAAGGCCATCCTTGGGAGTCTTGTACCAGAAGGGAAGGAAATAATATGGAGTTTCAGTGACCTCATTTGGGCCACAAATGAAAATGAAAATTCTGTTATGTCTCTATAAGGTGGACCATTTAGTTTCCATGGTCATTTGGGTTTCAGGAAAAATCTCGGAAAGGAAAATAATTTTATTTGTACATACATTTGGAAAGAAGGCATTTGTGTACTAATACAAAACAGTAGAAATTTAATTAAAATGATTAAAATGAGGACCAAAAGCCCAATGATAGCTATTGATTGAAATACACCTCTCAACCAGTTTCCCCAATTGCCTATGTTAAGTAGATAGAAAATGTCCCAAGTTCTGGGATCTTGGCCAACTTCTGTTAGCAGCTTGTTATTGTCCTTCATTATTTTTAGTTCTTATGTTATTTTCCCTGACTTATTGACATAAAGAGCTTATTCCTTTCCAAGTAAGCTATAGGTTTCCCCCTGCAGAGCAGGGAGGAGTTTCAGGGCTCTGTGGTTTTGTAGGATTGTTTTTGCAAGGCTATCTATTTGGATTTGTTGATATCCAAAAGCTCTGACAGAAGTATTGAAAGTGGTAGACATGACTAGAAAGATTGTGAATTGCTTTTTCAAGGTCTGATACTCCAAACCAAGGGAAAAAAATCTCTGGTGAAAGCATGCCCCAAACCCTTTCTATCTACTATAGGGTTATATGGAGGTTATATGTAGCCACTCAAAATTTATAGCATTCCCAATTCTAACAGGTCCTTTTAAGTTGATAGGATAAAGACCCCAGATTAGGTATTTAAGCAGTAGAAGGAAGAGTTTTTCTAATTTTGGTTTTAGGGATAAGGACAATGATACCACAATATTCCTTCTAATTAAGGGGAAATATAGAATATATGTATTTTCTACTTGAAATGCTTAGTGTCTTCTAGGGGAAAACACAATTTGCTCAGATTATTTTCTCTGGAATGAAAGAGGGGATGTCATAATTGGAAATATAATCTTTTATACAGAGCACATGATAATCTGTTGCATTAGCATTGTGGAGATGGTTGTGTGAGCACCTAAAATTTCTGAGTAGAAATACTTGTAAATCTCACTTATATAAGCGAGCCGATCTAGTGTCAGTAAGATTTTGGTGGAAGTATGGAAAATCTCTGGAGAAAAAGCAAGTGAAGCTTTTCCATCATTCACAATATTTTTGGTCAATTCCTAATGAAGTACCATTGAGTGGGAGCACATAAGCTTTTCATTTCCTGGTGTTATGGTTTTCATTGCTCCACTGTAGAGATACATTAGTGGGTAAAATGATATAGTCTGAATTTCAGTGGGAAGTGAATTCATGTTCATCTGGGTCATATAAAATTAATATAGTTACAAATATTGAGTGGGAGATATGCTAGAGTTTTGACATTCCTATCATTGATTTTGAGACATAAAGAAAAATTTGGCGTAAGGTTCCAGACCTAAGTGAGAGATATCCATTTATGAGTAAGAGATACCCAACGGAAAGCCATAATTTTGGTACCAGTCTTCCAGAAGGAAGGACACGTCCAAAGTTACCAGAGGAAAATCCTACATCTTTATTAGATAGGTTTTGTCATCCTTCTAAGGATAGTGGCTAGGCCACCAATTCAGGTTCATTGTGAATAATATTTGCTCTAGCACAAATCTGGCGATCAGTATCTTTAGCAGAATCAGAGGTTTTGTGAGGTGGGGGTAAAAGGATGTGTTAAAACTAAAGTAGAGAACAGTAGCAAAACTAGAAAAAGAACAACTGAAGGGCTAAGTGACCTAATTTAGCTAAACAGTAATTAAGAAACAAAAACCAACAACAACACAGGAAAGTTATATAGATCTGGTCCAGATATCTTGAGTAAGCTGTCTACTCCAGATGCTATCTGCTTCAGTTCCTAGAAATTTTCAATTTCAGGTCACCAGTTGGTATACAGGTTCATTCAGATTTGGGGACTTTTTTTAGATGTGACACATGAATCTAGAAGTTTATTCCTTGAAGTTTGGCTGTACAGGGGTTAGGTAACACCCAGTAAAGGACTTTCCAGTGATGTTGAAAAGAGTAATTTTGGACATGTCTTTTCCAATAGAAGAACTCTCCAGGCTATAAGGTGTGATGTTTGATGCCTCTGTCTCCAGAGAATGTTCTGTATAAAGATTGTTCTACCAGATGGTAATTATTTTCTGTAGATTTCAATAGGCCTTTGCAAAATTGAAGTATATCTCCCTTTATTAGTTGTGGGTCAAAAGAAATGTGGGCTAAGAATATCAGCCATTGTTTAATTATTTAATTATTTCCAAAGGTGAAAGTGAAAGTTCATGGATTCCAAAGGGAAGAGATCTAAGATTTAGAAGAACCAGTGGTAATTCTTTTGGCCAGGGTTCTTGTAGGATTTTGACTATTTTAGCTGAGTCTTAATATTCCATTTGTAGGTTAGGCCAGTCCTGAGGATAACAAGCACAATGCGAGTGCCACAAAACAGGTCAGACAGCATAGATTGGTCTAAATATTTGGCCAGGAAACTGAGTTCCCTGTTCACTATGAAGTTTAAGGGGGAATAATCTTTCCTAATAGGATTTTAGCTACAGAAGAGCTACACAGGAAAGCTTCAGTCCAATGTGAAAACATGCAGACCATTACTTAGAACATATTTATATCCATGAAATGGAGACAATTGTATGAAATCCATTTGCCAAACCTCAAGTGGTCCCCTGGGTAAACTAAAATGCCCAGAAGCAGTATGGATAGTCTTTCCGGGGTTAAATATAGGATGGTGGAAATTTTAGATTTTTTTTGGCAGGACTAGTTTGTTACTGGGTCAGAACCAAAGTTTTATTTCTTCATGATACCAATAGCATTTAAACCTTCAATTTTCTTTTTCTTTTTCAGGGGTCAATTCTTGTATTTGTCTGGCTAATTCTCTTAGGTCATCACCAGCGGAAGTAGTTTTCTGAACCATGACAGATTTGGTTTATGGATTCCATAGGAGCAGCATTTTTTGTGGAGATATCAGTGAGTAGTTTCCTTTGGCTTCCAGATAGTCAGACTTAGAATGTCCAAAGACTTTAATAAGCTTTAAGAGCTGTTGATGGGAGTGTAGCATCTAATAAACTTTGGGCATAAGAACCTTTTAAATTTTGTTTCCACAGCAAGTAGGGAAGCCTTTTTGCTTCCATAACATCTCAAAATCATGGGTTATTTCAAAGGCATATTAACTATTAGCTTAGATATTTGTGGCCTTATCTTTAGCAAGAATATATGTTTGAGTAAGAGCATTTAAGTTGGCTTGTTGGGCTGAAGTGCCCAAAAGTCATCATGAGGGGTTAATAGGTAATTAGTCAAAGTCAAACAGTTATGGGGATTCATTCATGAAAGAAGAGGAACAATAAGGCTGAGATTGTTAGAATAAATAAGACTGTTCTGAGGGGCAGTTCACAGGGAATTTCATAAGAAGTAAAATGGCTTCCTAAAAGATGTTGGGTGTGGTTTGAGTTCAAGAGAGCTATGAGAGCATGAGGTACAAAGATGGTCAAGGATGATCTTAAAACTATTTCTTCAGTGGACTTTACCAGAAGGGCAGTAATAGAAATACGTTAAGGCATGGAGGATATCCTCAGTCAATAGGATCTAATTTTTGGCTGTCATAACCTAGAGGTTGGTTGTAGCTCCCATGTTTCTGGATAAGTACTTTGAGGGAATTTCCCTTTTTCATATACAAAAAGGAAAAGAAGTAGCTGATAGGTTGGATGTTCAAGGATATGTGAATTTATTAAGCTTCCCTTCACGGTTTTAAATGTCAAGTTATCTTGGTTTTCCCAGATAATAGGATTAGGTTTAGTGGTTTTTAATAAGGCATATAGGGGTTGTGCCAGTAAGGAGAAGTTTGGAATCCAATTGTGACAATAACTCAGCTAGCCCAAGAAAAGCCTGTAATTGACATTTGGCTTTAGATTTAGGAAAGCTCAAGATGCCATGAAGCTTGTAGGGATCTACGTATACCTCTTGTTCTGAGATTAAATGTACTAAATATCCAGCTTCAGTTTGAACAAACTGCAACTTTTCTTTTGAGATCTCATATCCCTTAGGGCTAAGAGTTTTAACAGGCAAATACTGTCTTCTTGTGAGGAGGCTTGGGAAAATAAGCAGAGAAGAAAATCGCCTACATATTGTAGTAAGATGGAGCCTCCAGAAATTTGTACAACATCTAGGTCAGGTTTTAAAAGTTGTGAGAACTTTCAGTAAAACCTCTGGGCATTACTGTCAATGTATATTGTTGCCCTTCCCAGATAAAAGCAAAAAGATTTATTAACATTAACAAGTTCAGCCTTATCAACTGAATGCACTGCGTAAATTGATCACAATGAAAAATTTGCTTTCGGTAGGGATAGATGATCATGTTGTATGGGAATTAGAAACAACAGGATAGCGAGGAATAATAATGTTTTTTTTTATTGCTTGAAGATCTTGGACAGTATCTGCAACCTTTAGGTTTTTCTTACAGGTAAAATAGGGGTATTACAAGGACTGGTGCAAGAAATTACTCGATACTGTATAGTCTTCTATGATAAGTCTAATGCTCTGTAAATCCTCTTTGTTTATAGGGTATTTAATTACAAGGAGATGTTTTGAGGGATATATTTGGATCTTAATGGGAGGTGGAGAGCACGATGAGTTCTGCCTGTGTCAGTGGAGGATTTTGCCCACAAAGTAGGGAACATTAAATCTAATAATGAGAATGAACCTGAAGTTTGATCTTCCCTGGTATGTGAAAGAAAAAGAGTTTGGATTTTCTTGGTGATTACATACAAGGGATTTAAATTCAGGGTATTCAAACTTAAGGGTAATTCTCAATTTTTTTTAAGGGTTATTGTCTTCTGAGAAAAAAAAAGGTAGCATATTTTTTAAGGAAATCTCATCCTAGTGAGTGAATAGGAGCTGACTCACTGAGGAGAAATGGATGTTTATTTTGCCACAGTCCCAAGGAAAAGTATAAAGGTTTAGCAATAGGAATTCACTGTGGTTTATTTGAGACTCCTAATATTTGAATAAATGCATTAATTTGAGGAAAGGACTATTTAACTGTAATGGAATTGACCACTAATAGAGTAGCTCCTGTGTACATATTTTAAGGGATTGGTCCCCAATGTAGAGAGTAGTTTCCCTCAGCCTATTTAATGGTAGAATGGGAAATAGACCTTGTGTTTTCTCAAAGTTCCATCATTGGGGTGAGTCTGATCCTTAGCTCTTGGAAAGCTGTAATTGTCTAGACCCTTTTTATTTGTAGCAGTCCTTTCTCCAAAGGCCAGGCTTTTTACAATTATGATAGAGTCCAATGGGGAGAATTTGCTTAAGAGATCCATCTGTTGAAATTGAAGATTTAAAATTTTAGTTGCCTTTCTTTTGATTCATCTTCTAGAATGCAGACTAACTGATTGATTACATTGACAAGATCAGGAGTAGACAGTATTCTCTATTCTATGCAGATTCTCTAGACTAACAGATCTCTGTTTAAACCATTTATAAACATTGAATTAGAGCCCACCCTGGTGGATTCAACATTTATAGGGAGTCCAGAATTCTCTCTAAAAACAGCATGGAGTCTGCTATAGTAATCATGAACAGATCTGGTTTACTTCTGAATGTATGTTTGAATTTTGTTCCAGTCTACTGATGTAGGGAAAGCCCTTGGGATGGCAAGATGCGACCTTTTGGCTATGGCACAAGCATGGCCATAAAAGAAGAAAACTCTGGTGGTTGAGTTACTTGGAATTCTAAAGATTTTTTTCAAGGCTTTCCCAATTACCAGTTTTCATCCAATGCTGGGTTTGACCTTCTCCAACAAGCATGTAAATAATTGATAAAGATCAGAGAAGCTAGGTGGATAAATTTGAATTAAAATATTGAATTCTTAAAAAAAATCTATGAGAATCCTCATATTTACTTTGGGAAAATCTTTTAATATAGCACTAAGTTCAGCTGTGGTCCATAGGATGTAGGAAATTAAAGATTTATCAGGTTCTTCTGAAGGCTTTATTTTATTTTATATTACTTTTTTAAAAGATGTATTTATTTTATAGAGAAAGCATGTATGTGGGGATGGGAGGCAAAGGGAGAGGGAAAGAGTCCCAAGCAGACTGCCCTGAGCCAGGAGCCCAACATGGGGTTCAATTTCATAACCCTGAGATCAGGACATGAGCTGAAATCAAGAGTAAGATGCTGAACCAACTGCAGTACCCAGGTGCCTTTAGAAGGAAGCCTAATTTTAAAAAGGAGAATTTTATCAGTCTCAGTTGGTAAGATTTCAGCATTACAGAGGAAAGGCAGTTCAGATAAATGAAAGGGTTAGAAGAGGACAGGGTTGGATCTAGAAGAGGTGGAGCAATGGGGATAGGGGAGACCTTGGCTGGTGCTGAATGTTGTGTAAATCACACATTTATGAGAAATCAGTCTCAATCCTTAAGTTTTGTTTCTTGAGGGCACATGTGTGATTTTCCATTTTATATCCTCTGGTTCCATTTAGACTGAAATTCTTTTATGATATATTGAGCCTTTGATTTTAGAGAAGTTACCAAAATATCAGAGACTAAGTCAATGATAGGGATTGAAACATTATTGAAAATAATGTAGAAGAGCTATATTGAAACACAGCTTTTCTACATTATTTTCCCTTTTCTTTGCTTTAACCTCCACCCCCTTCTCTTTCTCTTTCTTCTTTTCTATTACATTCTAAGTGTAGGCTTTAGTGAACCATGTGGTGTAATGAGAAATAATTAATGCATGGATAAAACTTTTGAATGTCTGCAAGTCCCCAATTTGCAAGGATCACCTTATCCTTTTCCCACTAAAAATGGGACACTTAGTTTCTCCCTCTTCCAACACAACACCCCTGAAGAATCTTGGGTTTATCTTTTCCCTAGACATTGCTGCTGCTTCTGAATTCTCAGTGCAATCACCTATATACACTGTTCAGTTTTCCTGTCATATCACACTGCTGGACACTGATGTAATCTCTTTACATTCCAAAAAATACCACTTACTGAAAGCTAAGTATGTAGTAGATTTTATAGAGTATTTGGAATCAATGAATGAGAGAGTGATTGAAACATGGATAAACCATGATGTGGTACAGCCAAGCTACAAAAGAAAATTAGATGACTTATTTCTTAAAAGCCTCAGTCATTACTAACTCTGGAAAATTTCCATTTGTTTTCTCAATCCAGTTTCATCCCTTCACAACATTGAAGATGCCCTTCCTTTCTGCTTTCACACCCTTCCCCCAAAGTTGCTTGTCTCTTCCTCCAAAGGCAAAGTTATTTATCTATCAACTGACTTATTCCCAATCCAAACAGGGCAAACTCTAAGAACTGTCCTAAGTCATGGTCCTCTAGAGAAACAGAATCAATGGGATACGTATATAGAAAGAGATTGTTTTGTAAGGAATTGGGTCATGTGATTGTGGAGACTTGGTGAGTCCAAACTCTGGTGGGGAGGCCAGCAGGCTGGAGACTCAGGAAGGAATTATAGTTCAAGTCCAAAGGCAGTCTGCTGAAGAATAAGGAAAAACCAGTGTTTGAAATGACATCTGAGGCATTTGGCTAGAGAATTCCCTCTCGTTTTGGGGGGGGGGGGGTCAAACTTTTGTTTTACTCAGGCTTTCAACTTATTGGATGAGGTCTACCCACATTTTCTGCTTTACTCAAAGTCTACTGATTTAGAACAGGTAAATCTCGTCCAAAAAAACACAGTTTTATAGAACATTCAGAATAATGTCTGACCAAATATCTGGGTACTGTGGTCCAATCAAATTGATATATAAAATGAGGGGATCCCTGGGTGGCTCAGCAGTTTAGCGCCTGCCTTTGGCCCAGGGCACGATCCTGGAGTCCCAGGATCAAGTCCCATGTCGGGCTCCTGGCATGGAGCCTGCTTCTCCCTCCTTCTGTGTCTCTGCCTCTCTCTCTCTCTCTCTCTCTCTCTGCCTATCATAAATAAATAAATAAATATTTAAAAAATGTTTAAAAAAAATGAATCATCTCACTATACAGAATCAAAAGACATGAGAGGGCAGCCCGGGTGGCTCAGTGGTTTAGCACTACCTTCAGCCCAAGGTGTGATCCTGGAGGCCTAGGATTGAGTCCCACGTCTGGCTCCCTGCATGGAGTCTGCTTTTCCCTCTGCCTGTGTCTCTGCCTCTCTCTCTCGCTCGGTGTCTCTCACAAATAAATAAACAAAATCTTAAAAACAAAAACAAAAACAAAAACAAAACAACAAAAAAACCACATGAGAGAATTTTACCAGAGTTCTCTCCTCTGGGAGTTTCTGCAGCCAGCTCTTAAACTTATTTCTCTTCTCCTCAGTACAGAAAATTCGTTGTCACCACTTCTTGGTTGTGTCTCTCATTTGTCAAGACATATCAGGAGCTTGAATGGTAAAGGTGTGTGTGTGTGTGTGTGTGTGTGTGCACGCGTGCATATAGTGAAAATGTAATTCAATTTGGAAGGGTCAGTATGACATAAATTAGGGAAGCTCTGATATGTCAATCTATGCAAACAACTATCTAAAATTTTGATTATACAGAACCCATAGACCCCTCTGTATTTCAATGTGAAAACCTTGCAGTCAAAGAATAAGGGATAAAGAATCCCCTTTGTTTATCCTTACACCTCATTCCCCCAAAGAGAATTTGTATGTGGTAGATCCATAGGAACTGTTTCACTCTTCTGTCTTATGCTAAGAACAGGGTTTTCATGGCAAATGAAAATGACTGAGCACTGATAGATTTCAAAGTTTAAAAATGTATTCTAAAGGCTGGCATAGGTCTAGGAATTTGTTTTTAAAATAATGTGCTATGCTGAAGAAGTCATGAAAAAATAAAAAGTAGCTAAACCTAAGACAGAAATTTGACAGAACAACTCCCACTGTGAAACACTGCCATCTTAGCAAGTCACTCTCTTAGTAAGTGTGAAGGATAATGTGCACTCCACTTATACTTGACCTCGTTGTTTTCACTATATGCAAATTCTCTGATTGAAGTTGGGTTAATAATACAAACATGTTTGTTGGAGAATCCTCTCTTCTTATTTTCAAGGCCTAAGATTTTTTTTTTGTATGTATATCTGAATATTATATAGGTGGGCTTAATATTTAAAATATACATATAAACACAAAAGTCTAAATTTACAAAACATAAATTGGTAAAACAATTTCTTTTTGTAGCAGAATCATGTAAACGTAATATAGATAAAAGGAGAGCTTTTAGAGCATTTCTGGTTGAAAAGAGAGCAAGTATTGATGGGAGGGTTGGGGAGGAAAGTAGAAACTTTCTTGGCTTGCATATTTGCCCATTGTGGCAACCTCCTGTAAATTCAGCTTGCAAATTACTTAAGTAGAAGGGAATAGTAGATATACCTATCCAGGAAAAACAGTCCTCAAAGTGGTTTTTAGTACCTGAATACTGAGCTCATTTAAAATATATTTCAATATCTGCTCATTCTGATTTCTGCTCATTACAATAAAACACTGTCCTGTGAAGCCCTTCCCAGTGTTTTCCTTGAAGGAAAGGAATCATTGCCACCTATAATGTTCCACCAGCATGTAATTCCTACATCTGTTAGTGCTATCCATGCTGTATTTTGTTAAATTGTGAGCTTCCTAAGCAAGAATCCTCTATCATTGTATCCAGGACTTAATACAGTGTCTCGATCAGAGCTGTGTGACCAGTGAACATATGTATCTCATAGTTTGTGAATAAATGTGTTTTGAATGAAAACATCAGGTTGATCCTTACAGCATAAAGTATGCAACCTTGATTTTAGGTTTGCAACAGCATACTATTTCTCCCCTTCAATTTCAGTTTGAATAGACAGATATGTTATCAAATTAAATATAATGTTCCTCATTTACAGAATAAATTAAAATTAAGGGTTTTTTTTCTTAATGCTTAAAATTGTATGTGCTTCATTGAAATAAGTAAGATGTTTTGAGAGATTAGGATCTTAGACCTGTCAAATAATTAGTGTTAGAATCATTGAATTTTTTTATTATTTTAATATGTTTCAAATTAGAAATTAAAGAGAAAAAGTGGATATGTAGAAGTAATGAGATTAAAACAATCCTGTAATCAAAATTGCAGCTTCTTTATTCTGGTATCTATGTAAAGTAATGGAGAAAATGTGAAGATAATTATAAGAACAAGAGGTTTAATAGATTCTAAAATCATAGGGTTGGAAATTGCTTCCCAAGATCCCTCTGCCATGAGCACTTTGAATGAAATATGGCTTTGATTTGCTTTTGGATCACAAAGGTACAAAACAATTATATTTCTGAGTGATTGGGGAAAGGGGAATGGAAAATAGGATTGACCCACAGTCCTCTCTCTTGGCTGCCATCAGATAACCAGTTTTCAAAATCCTCGTATAATTTATTTTAATTTTTTCTAATAGCATGTAAGTGTTGGCAAGAGAAGATCCATGTGTAAGGGTCGGGATCATCACTAGGGTGTTGCTAAAGGAAATGATATTCTGAGATGTATTATGTTGCTTTGCTAGGCACTTCCATTTGCGGATGAGAATATATTTTACAGACTGCAACATGCCTTGCTATTCCCATTTCCTGTTATTCTACAAGAAAAACTATGGAAGAGATAGGCTTCATTCTTGTTTAATAATTAAACAGAAAAGAACTTCTTTCAGATTCTTTTGAAGTAATCACAAGGAGTTTTTGAAATCTCAGCAAAGGGAATGCCCCATGTGTTTCTTTCCCTTCTTTTTTGATTCTATGTCATAGAAAGGATGAAAGAAACACCTTAAGAAGACTACTGAAACTTTTGACATTTTTTAAGCAAATATGAAAGCTGAGTAGTCACAAGATTAGTTTCTTAAGAACATATAGTTACAACTTAAAAAGCTAGAGGAGCTTTTGCAGGGAACTCACCTGAAGCACTATAAGCATATAACATTCCAGAAAAGGTCAAAACTAAAAATGTAAATTATTAAGAAAGAAATACCTGATCAAACTTTGTATGTAACATTAGGACTGGAATGAATAAAAATATCTAATATTTACTGACAAAGTACCAACCCATTTTTGGGTATCATACCCTTTAAAAACTTTCCTTTAAAATTACGTTCTTTACTCTTATTTACCTCATTTAGATATTTAAATGGATATGTAACATCTCTTAAAAGTAATAATAATTAGTATTTATATTCATATCAGCTATAATGAATCATGGCAAGGACAAGTACACATACACACACACGTACACACACACACACACACACAGTCTTTGGCTTATACTCTTTGGCCATGGATGAGCACCACTGCTAGCATGAATACCCAAATATGATCACAAGAAAATATGTAAGAGGGTAGAAATGTTTTTTAAATGTTAATACTTCAGACCCAAATTCTAGTATAGGCATTTGAGCAAAAGAAACAAGTACAGCCTACTGATTGCTTCTTGTTGGCATCTGCCCTGGCTCTTTTGTGCATTCTTTCTAATTAGTCAATGCCATGCTGATGTCATGCTGATGTTTGACTTTTTTTTTAATATATTTTTTTAAATTTTTATTTATTTATGATAGTCACAGAGAGAGAGAGAGAGAGAGAGAGAGGCAGAGACACAGGCAGAGGGAGAAGCAGGCTCCATGCACCGGGAGCCCGATGTGGGATTCGATCCCGGGTCTCCAGGATCGCGCCCTGGGCCAAAGGCAGGCGCCAAACCGCTGCGCCACCCAGGGCTCCCCAATATTTTTTGATGTAATTCATGATAATATGTACAATTACAAAGTAACAGACAACATTTCAGAAGCATTCACAAACTTACATGTATGAGAGCTAGTAGAAGATCCACTGGCATATTCACAAAAATATTCATTGCAGCATTCTTTATAATGGGAAAAAAATGAGAACAACCTAAATGCCCACCGGTAGGGGAATCAATAAATCCTGCTATGTCCTCACTTTGGCATACTGTACAACAATAAAAATAAATGAGATAGATCTATCGGCATTCTCATGTAAAATCTATAAGATGTAGTCTCTATTGAAAAACAAGTTACCAAAAATATCTACAGAATAATATTATTTGTGTAAAACAAACAAACAAAAAAAAACAGAAAAACTGGTACCATCATGTATATATGTAAATTCAGAGAAAAAAAGACCTAGAGAAAGAACATCAAATCAATGACAGTGATTATCTCTCATGATACATGCTACAAGAAAGGTCAGTTGTCGCAAGTGATGTTAATCTTATATCCAGTGTCTTCGTTTCTATAAAAGGAATGCATGCTATTGATTGATTAACTTAAAAATATTTTATGAACTTGCTAGTGGTATTGAAAAGAGTTATATGGGGGCAGATATATGCCAGTGTGCTATGTGGCTTTTCTCCTTCATGCCCAGGTAATAAGCCTCAGAAATGGCCCAGTCTCTAGGAATGTTACAAGGTAACTGACCTAATGCCAAACCCTCCTCTCATTGCTGGAGCAGAAGCAAGGAACAATATGCTTCTTTCCCAAATATAAACCTGTCTGAAAGTGTTCCCACTCTGGATATATAACAGCCCATTTGGGAGTATCTCTTCTTTTTTTCCTGCCCCAGAAGTTACATGTGGTTCTTACTGACTAATGAATGCAAAACATATATTTTTTCAGAAGAAATATAGGGTTTAATAAAACAAGGTATAAACTGATACATTATAGAGCTAATTTGGGAGATTGGAACAAAGGATCCATTGAATATAAATGTCCTTATTCTAGTGAATCAGCATTTTGAATGATAGAAAGATGGATCCTTTGATTCATGAATCATGGAAATGGCAAAAAAATACATGTTAGTAAAAACCCTTCTCTGTAATGGTTCTTCTGTGAAAACTGGCCTACCTGACCCTGTCAACAGGGGATAGACTTCTTGGTTATATGCTTACAACGTCTCATGGAACTGTTTTGTTGTTGTTGTTTTTCAGGTTGGATAATGAATTGATTGTTGTTTCCTAGTAGACAATAATAAGTTTTACAAGGTCAGGAACCATGTGTTTTCATTCACCTTTATGTATTCACAACGCCTGCTAAGTAACTGATGAATGAATGAAATAAATGAAAACAATAGCTGAATTTACAATGTGGGGGAAGCAAAGACTTTTGAAGGAAATTTTGCTAATTCTCCTATTATCTCAGAAAATAGAGAGGAGCCACTTTGTAAACTACAGGTCAATTTAATATCATAATTACTGTTTTGGTGAAAATAATGAAAGTATTACTATTTGCCACTCATTAATTTACAAATAAGGGTTATGATGATGATAAATAAGCTATACCCCAATGAACTGAAACCCACAAGACATTTCACCTTGGGACCTTCCATAAAAGTGACCATCTACACACTTTAAAGCTAAGGAAGCTGTGTGATTGTGATACAAATGCTATGTCTTTGTTTTGATATATTTCTTAGATAGCACTGGCATAACCATCGTAACAATTCATACTCTTAACAAACCCTTAAGTAGAGCTTACTCTGTGCCAGGCAGTCTTCTGAGATCTTAACATATATTAACCTAATCCTTTTTCCCCCTAATTAAAGAAGTAATACCTACTTATTATAGAAAACTTGAAATTATAAAGAACTGAATTTCTGATTATACTTAATGAATCATTTTATACTTAAAAAGTTATTTTGTCCTTGGAGGATTACATCAAATTTTTATTTTTAATGATGTCATCTGAGAGGCCTTGTTTTTTTAAAATGCACATGTATTTATTTATTTTGTATATTTTTATAACTAATAGATTTGGTCTTGTTTTTGCCATGCCTTATGAATTTTGATTTTTATTTTTCCTACTGTACTGTTTCCTTAGTTTTCTGTGTTTTACTGTAGAGACTATACTTTGATTTTTTAAGCTTCTATACTTATTTATTTTTTATACTTATTTAGAAGATAGAAATTTTATTTTGAATCCTGCCAATGGTTGACTTTTAGTTTATGACATAGATAATTCAATTTGTATTTCTTTCATTTTCAGAGATAAGCACAAAGGTATAACACTCATTGTCCTTGATGCCTAATAGAGAATTTAATATGTTGGCCAATATCTTGCCATATCTTAGTCTTCATTAATTGTGGTTGTAGAATCAATACATTATTTTACAATCACTATTTTTACCCTATAAACTTTTTCCAGTTATTGTTTTTGGGTTTGCCATTGAAACTCAACCAGTGCTACAAATGCAATTCATAGCCATATCTGTAAGCACATTTTCTCATTTAGTAATAATATTGTTTAGTATCAACAAGAAATATATATATTTTGAATACTTTTATGTACCAGATACAGCGCTATATGACCTATTTCATTGCATATTTGCCATATGTCTCTAAGGAAGTATTTGTTTTTATCTCCGTTTTCATTTTTTTTTTTTAATTTTTTTTTTTTATTTATTTATGATAGTCACACAGAGAGAGAGAGAGGCAGAGAGACATAGGCAGAGGGAGAAGCAGGCTCCATGCACCGGGAGCCCGACGTGGGATTCGATCCCGGGTCTCCAGGATTGCGTCCTGGGCCAAAGGCAGGCGCTAAACCGCTGCGCCACCCAGGGTTCCCTTATCTCCGTTTTCAATAGAGAAGGACGTGCAATTCAAATAAATTAGGAAATTTATCTAAGGTCAGCAAATTAAGCTGGTGGTTCCCAAGCTGAGATTTGAATGAAGCACTCTTGGTCTAAGGAAGCCTAAACTCCTAAAAACCACACGATACCATCATGAGAATATCTTATCTATCTACCTTCTCTATCTAACGTTGCACTTCTTTTTTTCAGTTTATAGTTATGAAGTACATAACATGTGATACACATTTTTTTTTTTTGTAAAATGGTGACTCCTTGCCCTCATTGCCCAAGATCTAATGTTGAAGAGATTCAAAGGAGCCATAATGATAAAGTATATTAAATATTATGAGAATTATAACATGCTAGGAAATCTGAAAAGGGCTGTGTATTTTTGGGCCATCAGGTCAGGCACTACAGACTGAAGATTTAGTGGGGAGCAGATCCGAAAGGTGAGGAGTAAGAAATTGAAAGAAGGTGAATATGGCTGGGTAATCAGAATATCTATCATTTCTGATGGGAAAAATGAAAATGACTTATTTAAAAAGAAGGAGGGTTGAGAAATAAGGCCAAAGAGCTATCCCTTGGTTACTTAATAGAACTTAACTCTGCTCTGAACTTTTGCTTTTAACTCATAGAATTTCCATTTTTAGTTTATAGAGCTTTTGCTGGCTGTGTCTTTGTGTATCTATATCCATGTGTATTAGCATGTGATGTTTATTTATTTTTTTTAATATATTTTTTCTTTATTTATTTATGATAGTCACAGAGAGAGAGAGAGAGGCAGAGACACAGGCAGAGGGAGAAGCAGGCTCCATGCACCGGGAGCCCGACGTGGGATTCGATCCTGGGTCTCCAGGATCGCGCCCTGGGCCAAAGGCAGGCGCCAAACCACTGCGCCACCCAGGGATCCCAGCACGTGATGTTTAAAGCAGACACATAGAGCACTGAAAATTTGCTGTCATGTTATTGTGAAATTTAAAATAAGAATTTAGCTTCTTAAAGTATATGCTTTTGTTGAAAAGGAAATTTTAAGACGGAAGCTCTGGATTTATGTTTGTTGAGCTGTTGGAAATGATGAGAAGCTCAGTGGAGCTCAACCCCCCATCGAGTTATTAACATGTTCCTGTTAGTTTTTGAGGGATGGCCTCTGAAGAAACCATTGGAATATTAATGAAAGTTTTATGATGAGATAAAAATTCAAAAACTAAAACAAAAACCATGCATTAGCCAAAAATAACTGTAGGATACAATTTCTATGGCTACTAAAATATTATTTTGGTTTTCATTAAGCTGAAAAGTAAAATGGTTATCTTGAAAGGAGGTAAATTGAGTTTAGCCCAGATACATTCATTGAGAAGAAGCACAAATCTCACTTTTTCACTTTAATTTTTTTCTTTTTTAAAGATTTTTATTTATTTATTCATGAGAGACACAGAGAGAGAGGCAGAGACACAGACAGAGGAAGAAGCAGGCTCCATGCAAGGAGCCAGACGTGGGACTCGATACCGGGTCTCCAGGATCACGCCCTGGGCAGAAGACAGGCGTCAAACCGCGGGGCCACCCAGGATCCCCTCTTTTTCACTTTCTATCATCAAAAATGGTAAGCTATTTGAATTTCAAACCTATGAGATGAAAACTCTAGTAAGAGTATTTGCTTTATAAATGTGATATAGGAAAAGGAAAAATGATTGGTAAAGTCCAAATACAACACAATATACATAAGTATTCTATAAATGCAATAATTTAACAAGGTTAGAAATGATGGACCCTAACATCTTAGGGATTCAACATGAGCAAACGATCAACTTCTTCCTTTCATATATTTTCAAAATAAATGTTCTTCAGCATAAAAGTAAGTCCATACACATAAATAATTGAAGGCCTGACTGCAGAAAAGTGACATAAACAAGATAATGTATGTTACTTATGTAATGAAAAGTATATACACACCCTCTTACATTCCCACCCTACACCAAATGGAGGAGAAACCAAAACCAAAACAACAAAAGCCTCAACAAAAGCCTACCTTAAGGAGAGAAATTCTGGGAATCGAAGTGGAGCCATGTAAAGTATGCTAACATCTAAAGAGGGCTTTTAAAAATTTTGGAATTGGATAAAATATTGTTCTGAGAGATGTTTGGGATAACGGTTTGTGGGAAATTTGCAAATACTTTTCCTCAGAATTTTTGTATGGTCCTGGTATTTATTTTTCTGTATATGAAATAATGTTTTTTCCCTGAGAGTAAACTGGGCACATGGTAGTCACTAGATCAGGAGCAGAGGGGTGGTTAAGAGCATGAACTCTGGAAGACCCTGAAGTCCTAACTCTGTCATTTACAAGCAAGCATTTTCTCCATCTGTCTCAGTTTTCTCAGGTGTTAAGATACAAACAAAAATATTTAACTCTCAGATTTGTTGTCAGGGTTAATTACAGAGTGTATGTAAAGATCTTCACTCAGTGGCACATGTGGATCCCACAAAAATGATCAAATAATGGAGACACCACCCATAACTACATGATAGCAATAATGATGTAGGGAGGAAGCCTCAAATAAGTGGAACTGCATAATCACCCTTCTTTTTAAATAGTTTCTTGGTATTCTCTTTGAGTTGGAAATAATTAGAAGCTAGAAGGTGTCAACCTGGAGATGGTAGCCAGATGGTCACCGTATTTAGTAAGAGCAAGGGTAAGGCTAAGATGAGCCCCCAACATTAAGTGACTTTCATTCGCACCCCTGTTAGGCAGTCAGAACCCAGAGCAAGAAGCTGAATTATGGGCTGTCAAATCTGGGAAGTTTCCTCTTCATATCTGTTCTTAAAATTACCCCTACTGTTCACCTGCTTCAGAATCTTCCATCCTCCCAGAAATAATATATCCACTTGGTCTCCAGGACACTTTTCTGTCTTGCTTCTCCTCTTGTCTCACTGACTGCCATTTCTCAGTCTCCTTTGCATGATTATTTTTTATACTCCCAAACTCTAAGTGATGGCATACCTTACTTGGAATTCTTCCTTTCTTTTTCCTGCAGGCATTCCCTAGGTGAGCTTGTAAAGGCACGTTTTCCAAATACAAACTGTGATCCCAGCCTTGACTTATCCCCTGAACTCGTTTCCCGTATTTCATCTATTCCTCATTTCCACTTGTATATCCATCCAATCAGCATCTCAAACCTAACACAAAAAAACACAGTTCCACCCTCCTGCCTTCTTCAGCTCACCAAATTTCAACTCCACTTTTCAATTACCCAGGTCCTAAAACATGGATTCTTCCTCGATTTATACTTTTCCCCTAATACCCTAAGTCCAGTCCACCAAAATGTTCACTATCAGTTCTGTGTTCAAATATATTTACAATATGACGTTTTTCAGACTTCTACACACTCTAAACCCTCTTCCTCGGGTCTGAGACATCACCATTTCTCTCTTCCTTTCTCTTCCTTACTGGATAACCACCTAAGTGGTTTCCTTGCTACAACCCTTGTGCCTCTACCGTCTGTTCTCAAAATAGCAACTGGAACTACCTTTAAAAAATAAATGATATAATATCACTTTTCTGTTCAGAACAGTTTAAGATGTTCAACATCACCTAGAGTTAAATTGACCCACTTGGCCCTCCGCTTGCTATCTGACTCACACTCTGTCCTTCTCTTTGGATACTGTTTACCAGCCACATTGCCTTCCTTCTTGTTCTTCAGACACTCCAAGCATCTTCCTTCCTCAGGCCCTTTGAACTTATTTGTAGCTCTGCCTAGAATGGCATTCCCCCAGATAGCCAGAGGACTTGCCTGATTACTTCGTTCAGGTCACTTTCACTCAAATGACACATCATCCTGGAGGATTCCACGGTCCAGTTCATTCTAAGTAGCGCCCCCTCCATGCCTTTACCTCCTTATCTTGAGTTGCTTTGTTTCTCAGAATGTAGCCTATTTTAAATTGTTAATTACTTTGCCTTTTTTGGTTTATTATGCTATTACCTATACCTAGAAAAGTCCCTGGTTCATGGTTAGAGAGAAATAAGTATTTATTAGATGAGTGAATTCCTGGAGTTAGATAAAATAGAAGAGGGCAATTCTATCCTACCAGAGAAGAGGGTCTCTTCCAATTCTTGGCTGGGATAGTTGGAACCAAAGCCAACTTGGGCAGGAAGTGCTTAAGACAGTACCCATGCCTAATAAGGCTCTGATAAACATCTGATTTAAACTAAACTGCCTTATGGTTTAAAAATGTCAATACCTTATGAGACATTTCCTCCTAAAGCCATGCTCTTTTCAGTCAAGAGTAGTTTTTAGGATCATTTTTGTAACGAAAAAGGATCCCCATATCCTACCCCCAAAAGGCTGACAAAGTTTTTTTTTTTTTTTTTTTTTTTTAATGTATTCATGCCATTTCTGGGACAGGAAGCAATTTGATGACACACTAAAATAAGATTTTTTGGAGCCAGGGAACTCTCTTCTTCCCTTCTCCCTGAGGTCTCTACTCTCCCTTCCAGTTAGATCTCTTGGTATAAGCCTGGCTAAACAAAGTAAACTGCACATATATTAATAGGAAAACAGCTGTTGAGCTGTTGCAAGAGCAATATCACCAACTAATATTAGGGCAATATATTTTAGTCTCTGAAGACAAAGAGCTTTCAGTTCACCTTTGCATTATAACATTTGCACATTCATATAAAAGGGGGAGGGGAAGATAGTTCAAACCAAGAATTGGAGCCTTTCAGAGGAGGCTTTGAGTTAGGATTTAGATGATTCACCCTGGAAGGGAAAATAACAGAGCCAAGACCTTGTTAACTGGTAATTGTAAAGTGTTTTGCTTGTTTGTTTTAACCAACATTACTGACCAGATAGTGACCCAGGGGACTTGAAAGTGGCTCTGTTACCAGCCTCCTTGGCTAGGCTCTTATGTCCTCCTGTGTTGGAATTCTCTGTCTTCTTCTGGGGCCTCCCTGTCTCTTTCAATCCACCCATTCCATCTCTTCCTCAATCCAAGTAGCTTTCACTTATATCTCCAACATATGTTCAAATTTGTCCTTCTGTGAAAAATGAACTGTTGGTACCCTTTTCACCACTTTAGCATATTCACTGCTTTTTATGTGTGGGTAGTCAGTGTGTGCACATGAATGTATATGTTTTGTCTCCTCCAACTAACTATAAGTTGCTGTGATCAGAGAGTAGGTTTTGTACATTGGGCCATCTCTTGAAGAGTTTCACAGTGCTGTGTACACAGTTGACCTCCATGAAGTCTCACCGGGGAAGTGGGTGTGTGTGAGAGTGGATGTTGCGTGGTGTTAATGGTGAGGAGTCTACACTTTTTGCAATCTGGATTTGCTGCCCACTTGCTGTGTGACTTTTGCCAAGTTTACACAGAGTGGGAGGTAAAAGTGTCTTCTTCATGGGTGATTAAGTTGCTTGAGAGATAATACATATTAATTTGACTAGTTCAGAGCCCAGCAAATAGCAAGTTCTTACTACATGTTGACTTGAAAATGAGTGCCTGAGTATAAAGTTTTTGATGGATTCTATGTGGTTAATGTAGAGAAAGTCAGAACAGCTAACTCTGTCCTTGTGGTATAGACTAAGAACAAAGAAGCTGGCTGTGTAATCAGGCAGACTGAGTTCAACTCCACCATTCGCTAGCTGCCTGACTTAAAGATAGTTTTTAAAAGACTTTCAGACCTGTATTTTCCTATGGAAACATTAATACTTATCTCACAGAGGTGTTATGAGGACCAAATGGCAGTGTTGTGAGAGATTTCCTGATGAGTTAATAAATGTGACTTTGTTAATTTATTTCTCGAGCTGATCACTCCTTGAGCCACATGAATGAATTCCATTTCAGCTCATTACCTTGACTCTTCAGTTCTTATGGCAGAGACTACCGGTCGACTGCCCAATTCTGCTCTCCCTGGAACACATAGTTAGACTATGTTTCCTTAAGCTCCCTTATACTCAGTGATGTCAAATGACTGCAATTTCTCCACTGGAATGTGAACAGAAATGCTGCATGCTCCTTTCAGGAATTCCTATAAAGACTTTTCATTCATTCCCCACCATGCCGTTCCCTTTCCACTGTATGAAGCTAGTGACTGTGAACATGGGGATGGTGGAGCAAGATGACAGGGAGAGTGGTTTCTTGGATGACCAGATAAAAGCTGCTTTACCAACCCAAACATCTGCCCAAGAGTCTTATACAAAAATAAATAAACAAATAAATAAACTTCCTTTTCATCAGCCACCAGAAGTCTAGGATCTCTTTGTTATTGCAGACTAACTTACTCTATTTTAATATACACTTCCTGTCCTACCCTCCAAATTCTCATGGGTAAAAGTTACTCTGTGATATTAAGCACTGAATGCATGTTAGCTCTTAATACTATTCCTACTAGCAGTAAATAAAAGTATTTTATTTCTAGACCAGTTGATTTTCAAAAATGTCAGACTTTTTTTCAATAATAAAGATAAAAATTACATTTATCATTTATTTTTTGTCTTTTGAGTATTCTTTGTCATAGAATTTTTTTCATTTTCCTTTGGGTTATTTATCTTATTCTTTTGGGATTTGAAAATTTTTAGATGTAATCATTATTATCCCCTTGTTATATTTTGTTTTTAATAATAAACTCCTAGTGATTTATAGTCATTAAGCTGACCAATCTCTTCTTTATGGGTTCTTTTGATTCTGTATTTTAAAACTCATTTCTAACCCTAAGATTAGATATATATTTTCCCTATTAATAAAATCATGAGGCTGAATGCACACTACACTACCCACATTTGCTTTCTGGGCTATGGTATCACCTTGCATTCCAAAGTATTTAGCACTGATCTCTAGCTTCTTTTTAAAATCAGACAACTTTATCTTACTTAGTCACTTTCCTTTTTATTTCTAATTAAGCATTTGGGATCTAAGTGATCTGAGGAATATTTTCCTCTCTAATGTTCTAACTTTTATTCTGTCAGTATATCTCTCATATCTCTTTAAGTTCTTTGTTTAATTTATTAATGTTCTCACCAATGCTTTGAAGATTTCATTAACATGCTGTTTACCCCTTCAGATGCTATTAGTGATGATGGTCCAATAAAACAGAGTTAAACTGATTCCCCCATTATCTGATTAGCCAGTCTGCACATTCTAACCTGACACCTTCCTATATTATATTCATCCAATGTTTGCTGTATTCAGATATTTAAGATCTACATATTCAGCCAATTTAAATTAATTTAGCTATCAAGATTTCATGAGATGCTGTACCCAGCACTTTACTATGTGCACTATCAAGATACAAGATCAAATAATCATCTACCACATTCCCTTTAGCTAATATAATCTTTGTGATTTCAGCCAAAAACTTTCTAGTTAGTCTAATCTGTTTTATTCTTTGTGAATCTAGGCTATTTATTGCCAGTGGCCCTGTTCTCTCAGAGTTGGATTATCTCTTAGGAGCAGTCTGGATAAATTTTCTTCATTATAGGACTCAGAATGAAATATTGAGAAGAACAGGAGCTCAGCAGTTACCAACTGAGCAAAGAGTAATATAATTCTAATATCAACTGATCAATCAACAAGCTTTTATTGAAACAACCATGTGCACAGTCCTGGATGCTAAAAGGGATATAGACTATAAAACGTAGATTGTTTTAGTCAGGGTTCTTCTGGTTGTAAGACACAGAAGCACAACTCGAGCTAGTTAAAGCACCAAAGGAAACTTAATGGAAGATTCTGGGTTACCTCACAGAATGAAAGGAAACAATGCTATAGCCATGAACCAGTAACACTAGAAATGAAATGAAAACTTGAGTCTTGATGCCTTGAAATCACGTCTCTCTTTTTCTGTGCCTCTTGTTTCTGAATGTCAGTTTTGGTTCTCTTTCTCCACCTACCAGGGAATGTGTATTAGAGTTCTCTAGAGAAACAGAACCAATAAGATGGATATGTAAATATATGTGTATATATGTATAAATATGTATGGACATACATATATATGTGAAAAGATTTATTGTAAGGAATTGGCTCACAGGATTATGGAAGCTGGCAAGACCCAAGATCTGCTGGGTGAATTGGCAAAGTGGAGATTCAGGAAAGCTGATGTTAGTTCTGGTCAGAGTCCAACGTCCTGAGAACCAGGAGAGCTGATGATGTAGTTCTACTCCAATGGACTATAGGTTCAAGTCCCAGGAAAACCCAAGGTTTCAGTTGGAGTTTGGAGGCAGGAAAAAAGACCAGGAATACCATTTTGAAGGCAGTCAGGCAGGAAGAATTCTCTATTTGGAGAAGGGTCAACCTTTTTGTTTTATGCTAGTCTTTAATTGGACAAAGACCCACCCACATTAGAGAGAGCAATCTGCTTTACTTAGTCTATAGATTTAAATATTATTCTCATCCAAAAACAACCTCACAGAGACACCTAGAGTAATGTTTGATTAAATATCTGGGTGCCTTGTGACCTCGTCAAGTTGGCACGTAAACTTAACCATCACAAAGCATACTTGCCATCATGTAGGAAGGCTGACTCTAATGGTTTACATATCAAATAAACACAAGATCTTCTTTTTCCTTTAAGCTCCCATTGGGAAAATCCTTAAGAAGACTTTCTATTAGTTGCCCTATAGACAAATTACTATGACTACAAGGATGTAGTATTGTAAATGGTCCAACCTTGGTCACCTGGCTATTTCTGTGATTGGAAAGATAGGATGGAATATTTTGCATTTGGAGTAACAATTTTGATCCCCAATAGAAACATACTATATTATTAAGATTGGCAGAAAGCAGTTCCTCAAAAGAAATAGGAATGGAATGCTCAAGAGTAAACAACATAATAAATAGCCACCATACGTACCATGCACTCAAAGAGCCTGCAAGCTATTTAGAGGAACAAAGCCAACACAGTGACTCATAAGCAGCGTATAATGATGTACTCCACATTGACATATCCAAAAAATGCATAGTGGTTTGTAGAATTAAGAAATCTAGAAAAGCTGTTATATTCAGAGAAAGTTTCATAAAGGGTAGCAGGATTCAAACTGGGCTCTGAAAGATTGCCAGGTAGGTATAGAGATTAGTGAAGGCCTTTGAGGTGGAGACAGTGAGGAGGGAGGGAATGACCATGATGAGCTACTGAGATTTCTAGAGCAAAAAGAAAGGAAGTGGTCAGTTATGGAAGGACTCCAGGAACCACTTGTACAAACATATCTCCATTAAACTTCTTTGCTAAATCCTGTACCAAGACACAAAATTTTTCTTCCATCTCTTTTCTTAGCTTACACTTGGGTGTTCCTTAAAGATCCATTTCCCCTTCACTAGTGTGACCATGCTTTATCATCCAGGCTGGGATGCTTCTGGTTAAACTGGGAGAGGACTCAGCTTTTTTTTTTGTTTTGTTTTTTCATTTTTCATGTGACTTCTAAATCATCATTCTTTTACTTTCCAGTAAAATTCACTAGTTTTTTGAGATTCATGATGTTAGACCACTGCTGTCTTTTTACTAACTCACTTTTCCCTAGCTTTGGGTCACTGAAGAACTTGAAATAGTCCCTACAGTCCTCTTTTCCATCCCAACCAAGTTCAGTGACATCATGAGCCCAGGTGTGGTATCCATGCAAAAATTCTAAACTTGTGCTTTCTTGTCTTGTTCACCTCTAAAGACTTTGTCTTTTATTTTACACCCCTCCCCATTACAATGGGCACTCTCTAAACTTGCAGCCACCCAGAATGGACTATGCCATTAATATTCTTAAAAGCAGTGAGGTTGTATCTTAAGCCTTCTCAGCATATTTTTCTCTAGCCACAATTGACTCCTCTCCCTTTTTACATTTGTATAGGATGGGTGTCTCTTCTGTTCTAAGCCAACCCTTCCCCTTTATCCTTGACCCTTGATTCCTCATTGGTCCTCTGAGACTTAATCAATCTCTCCTCACTTTTGCCTTAAGGACATTCTACTTTTTGGGGGGAGAAGGATGTCTTCTTTGTATCTCATAAACTCATTTACAATTTTCTCCCATTGCATATCTCTCTTGTTATTATACTTTTAAGAAATAAATATTTTCCATTCTTAATTTCTTAACCCTCCTAGATCCTACTGCAATCTTCCTTATAGTCAATTCCAGTGGAAATGTTCCAGAGCATATCACTCTGTGCCACCATACTCTCTGATTTTCCATGACCCTTTCTTTTCCTTTTAGAGAAATTTCTTAATTCTTTTCTTAATTTTGGTTTTCCTCCAGGCTATGACTCTTCCAAAATTCCCTGAGTGATCTCATCTGCTTCCATGGTGTTAGCTACCACTTACAGGCTGATGATTCTGAAAACTACAAATCTGTATCTGCAGTCTAAACCTCTTCCAAGTGTAAACTTAGATATCAGGTTTTTTCCCACCAATATCTATCTGAATATGCCATTATTGCTTCAACATCAATAAATCCAAAACTGAATTGATTACCTAAATCTGCTTTTCCAATAGTATCCTCAGCTTCAGGGATCTCTCTGATCCTGTCATCCAAATTAGAAACCTGAGAATAATTCTTGAATCCCTGCCTTTTTTGTCTACCATATTCAATTGTTTAACAAGTATTATTAGCTGAATATCCAGAACATTTTCAGAATCCAGGGATTTGTTCCCTAATCTGATGTCCCCTACTCTCTTATTGAGGTTTTCATTAAGTTTCCCCAGTACTACCAAAATAGTCTTTTAAATAGCTTCCTAGTCTTCATTTTTTCCACTAACTAATCTCCCACATGTAGTTTTCATATAGCAGATGGAGGGATTTATCTAAAATTCATGTTTGATCATGTCCTCTTTCCCCCTTAGTCTCCTTCAGTGACTTTTCCCATTGTTTTTGTGTAATCTAACTTCATGCACCTTAATTTTAGACACAAGATCTTCCCTTTCTGATTGGTTTAACTGAGTACACAATTTCTAATTTATTTATCTTCCAACTTCATTTAGTATAACATCAGCAGATGGAATTGTATATACATCCGTATTGTGCTATATCTTATATCTGGCCTTTGCTTATTATAAACTCTGTCTTGCATGTCCTTTCTCCTTTTCTTCTGTTGTTCTACTCATTCTTCCAGACATAGTTCAGGCATCACTTTGTGCGATAAATCCTTCCCATCATCTCTGATTGGGTTATGTGCCTACGCCATTTAGATCAAAGCAGGAAACAGAAGGCACTCTAGGTATTTCAAGCAGGAAGAAATTTAATACTGGAAATTTGATGATTTTAATAACACTATCAGTTTCTGTGCCAGTTAGGAAAATCTAGGTTATATTGAAGACACAAATTAACCTCAAAACCCATGGCTTGGTATAACAAAATATTGCCATTTTTCTATCACAACCATGGCTAACTTGAATCAATAGCTGGGAATCTATTCTGCTTTACATACTCACTTATACACTCAAGCTGACAGGGACTCAAATACCTTATACTTGTGCTAATCGGAACTTGTGGTCTTCTCAATTGCCTCAGCAGATGAAGAACCTGGAGAATTTTGTATGGCTTATCACTATCATACCCTGAGAATAACAGTGATCACTTCTGCTCATTTTATTGGCTGATCCCTTTCACCTAAAAGGGCACCAGGATACGCAGTTTTTCATGTGCCAGGAATAAAGGGGACTAGACATCGGTATGGAAAAGCTGAAGCTCAGAGAGGTTAAGTAATTTCAAAACATTTGCACAGTAATACTTGACAGAACTGGGATTCAAATTTCATTATTGTTCAAAAGTATCTGTTGTTCTTCTTTCGGTTTCTCCCTATCGGGTCCCTCCCCACAGGAGAATTAGGCTTCTAGGTTTTCCAGTGTCAGGCATGCCTGAATCAATTGAGAGTAAGTGAAAATCGTACATGCCACTCCCAAGTGGAAGGTCTAGTGGGTACCCTGCAATTTCCTCCTTGTGCTCCTCTGTCTGCTACAAGAATGGCACTTTCCCAAACAGGAGCTGTACCTTCAACCTGGAATGAAGAATATGTGGAGCAGAGCTTCAGGCAACCTGCAGGCAACACTTAACATGAGTAAAATATAAATTTGTGTTGTTGTAAGCCCGAGAGATTTGGAGGTTTTTCATTACCTTAGCATAAACTAGTAAAATTTGACTAATGCAAAT